>NW_019236075.1:287343-287751 GCF_002742605.1 Olea europaea var. sylvestris
AATGGGACAACCTCCCATGTTTGGTTCTTGTGAAGTGATTCCATCTCTTCTTCCATCGTTGCCAACCAACTCTCACTATTGTTGTTTAAAATAGCTTTCTTGAAAGTGGCAGGCTCATCATCCTCCACCGAGAGTGCATACTCAACCAAATTTGTCTGCCCATAGTACCTTAAAGGCTCATCTGACCCCAACTTTAGAACTTGCTTGTAAGTACATCGTGGCCTAGAGGAAGCCAAGTTATCTGCAAGCTGCTGTTGTTGCTGTGCCTGTACATTCTCTTGCTGAATCGCCTCTTGTTCAAGCTCATCATCATTCTCATCTTGAGTGTCTGTATGATGCTCCTCTTGAACATGCCTAGAATCAGGTTGATCTCTAGGTTCTATGTCAACAACTTGAGACATTGTAGAA
>NW_019236075.1:288089-288552 GCF_002742605.1 Olea europaea var. sylvestris
CATTTGCAACCGACTCTGCCCACCATTCTCTGCCCAAACCAGCATAGGATCGCATACACATCGATTTCTCTCGAAATGTGCGATTCAGTCTTTCTGCGACCCCATTCTGTTGCGGTGTATTCCTAACTGTCCAGTGTCTTGCAATGCCTTCCTTACCACAGAACTCCTCGAAAGCACCATCTGTATACTCAGTACCGTTATCAGATCGCAGTATCTTCAATTTCTTTCATGTTCTGTTTTCAACCATTACTTTCCACTTCTTGAAAGTGTCGAATACCTCTTTCTTATGCTTCAAAAAATAAATCCAAACATATCTAGAATAATCATCAACAAATGTAACAAAATACCTGGAACCGCCTTTGGAAGTGACAGAAGTCGGGCCCCATACATCTCTGTGCACATAATCAAGAATGCCTCTGCTTCTATGTTTGCTTGGCTGGAACTGAACTCGGTGTGCTTTACC
>NW_019236075.1:289261-301346 GCF_002742605.1 Olea europaea var. sylvestris
AAGCATCAATGTTTGTACTAGGTTCTCGTAAGACTTTGGCAATGAAAGAAGTAGTAGAAGTGCTTGACCCTCATCATCTACATCCACATCAATGTCTTTCAAGTCCGATATGATCCTATCAAACTTGTTGACGTACTCCCGGATTGGTGTACCTTCATCCATCTTGCAAGTATACAATTTGGACTTCAAGTAGATCCGATTTGTTAGAGTCTTCGTCATGAAGTTCGCCTCCAACTTTGTCCACACCTCCGCCGCCGTTACCTCACTATCAACCAAGAAAGCAACATCTCTTTCAAGGTAAAGAATGATAGACGCTCGTGCCTCAAGATCTAGCTCTTCCCTATCCTCGTCCGACATATCATAGCTCTTCCCAATCCTCGTCCGACATATCAACGTGCTTCTTCTCCTTTCCCGCCAATGCCTTGTGCAACTTTTGAGAAATCAACAAATTTTTCATTTGCATTCTCCAATATGAAAAATCATTCTTCCCATTGAATTTTTCTATCTCATACTTGCCAATCTTCACCATTCCTCTAGTAGACATGATTTATTCACTTGTTTACCGAAAATAAACCACAAAAGTTCACTTGGGAATTTTCACAAACACCTTGTGCACAACAAAGTTCAAGCAACTCACCACAAAATCGAAGCTTAACCACCTTGATTTAGGATGTAGCTTTGATACCAAATTGTTGGGCAAACACCTCCCAAAGATAGCCCAAAGATCGAACTAAGTTGGCAAAGTGAAAATTTCCAAACCACTTCAAGAACAAGAAAATGGGGAAGAAATGATTTTCAATATATAAATGAAGAACAATGGATTTGGATTACTTGAATAAGCCTCAAGTTAATCTCCAAGAAAAAAAAAATAGCTTTGAATTTATACCCAAGAAGAACAACCTCTTACTTGTTAAATTCAATCCAAGCTCTCTCTCACTTTTCTCTCCTAAAATCGGGTTCTAAGAAGGGGAAAAAACACCAGCTATATATAGAATGAATCGGGCGCCATGGCGCCCATGAGTGGCGCCATGGCACCAAGAACAAGCAGAACCATGGGCGCCATGGTGCCCAGAGTGGGCGCCATGGCGCCAGCCTCACTGTCCATTTTTTCAAGTTTGGGCGCCATGGCTGACTCCCTGCACACTTCTTTCTCACAGTCAAAAATAGCCTATATATAACAATATATAGTGAGTGCAAATAGATATAATAGGAGCTTCAAATAATATATAAAAAGAGAGTTTACTAAGCATGGACGCAAGTTCAAGTATGTTCCATGCAAGTGTAAGTTTTTATCTCCAGTCAACTTCTTTTCCTTTTAGAACATATTACATTTGAATCATTAGATTGACCTAGATTTGAAAGTGTTATTCTCATAATTGTTTTCACCCTCTTGCACCATATTTCATGAAAATATTTCATAACCTCAAACGCAAGATGAAATAGCATAAATTAATCAAGAAAATTCAAATCTAACAACTTTCCAAGATTTTATTTTATTTATTTATTTATTTATTTATTTTTTGCTCGTTATGCATGTCGAACAACATGAGAAGCATATATACAATAAATAGAAACAAAAATTAGAAATAGAGATATTATCCTCATTTTGTAAATTAAATAAAATGAATTTAAATGAATGTAAATTGGTTTGCTTTCATATAATTCGAGAAGTTCTGTTTATAAGCAAACTAAACATATGAATGTAATTTGAGAAGTTCTATGTTAATGTTACCCCCAATTTGTTGTAATAGGGGACATTTCAAATTCAGACATATATTTTCAGAAGACCTTTAGTAGAGGTGCAAATATTTGGACGCGAAATCCTATGTCAGATACAAATTGACTAGATTAGGACCAATAGGTCGCCCATCAATGTTTTCATAAATGATTTCCAGCTTCCTATGAGTGACCTTAACTATTTGGTATGTGCCTATGCCATGAGACAACAACGATGCCTGCGCTTGAGTGGTGGTGCTACATGTGATAAAAGAATATGATGTTAATTAAACAAACACAATATTTAGAATTGAAAAAATAGATTTACCTGTCTCTATGGGTGCAATGGCAAGTGTAGGCTGGGTAGCAGTTGCAGGCTGCATTATAGGTTCTAGCTAAGTGCTAGTTACAGTGTTCGATTATGTTCTAGGACTAGTCACACTGATTGGGTGCCCTGGCTTCCTCTTTGGTGGCATTGGATAACCTACTAGTTATTCAAAATAATATTAAAGATAAACACGTGACCAACAAAAAGAGAAACACGTGAACATTTGATCACTCCAGCCAAGCATACAAGCATTTCCCCTTCCTTCGATAACTGGAGACAAAACTACTTGCTTAATGTGGTTATGCTTCTACTTGATGATGGCATTCAAATAATTATGATCATATAATAACTAATAAACTTCAACAAGACACAAACAAATACTAATGAAATAAATGATTACACTATATTGTAATCTGGACATTTAGGCATTAACACTGGAAGGTGATTAAAACAACAATTCAAGATGATTAAATTAGTAACAAAATAATGATTAAACTGTGCTTGGTTTTATAGTAAATAGCTGGTCTGTTGTATTTTGTTAAAGACAGCTCCTTTTAATTAAAGGATGCACAATTTTAGACTTCCAAACCAACACACAAAATAACATAATTGACATGAAACATTATTTTCACAGACGTCTGAATAACACCGTTCTCAGTTACATAACTATGTTTGATCTCACAATCTAAAGGCTGAAGCTACATATTTTCCTTCACCATCATAGATCTGAAGCTAAGACGACAATTTTCTTAGGTTGAACCTGGCATTTTCACCAAAAAGAAAAAAACACAGAGCAAGTTGATTTAACAAGCCAATCCAAATAGCATAAAATAAAGGGGGGAATGGTTCAGACGAGTTGACGGCTATAGCAAAGCGAAAATAGCATTTTATCCCCATCACATGTACTTCCGGCCAAATTCTTGATATGGTTGAAAGACATCATGCAATGCCCATAATGTAAGAAATTATGGCATTGTTTGCCTCAAAAGTTGGATATAATTCTTTCAAAACCAATTTCATATAACGCCCAGATGTTTATCATTGTACCTCTACAAACAAGGAACTAGATATTCTTGTCCATAAATCGGTGGAATCGGATTGAAACCAAATAGAACTTGTGAATCCGATTCCTCTACTAAATGGGTCGATTTTGAGACCATACATCTAGAACCCATCGGTTCCGGTCCGATTCTCGATTTTGCCTTGAGAACCATTGGTGAATTCGATTTTCCCAAATTTCTCTTTCTATTTAATTATGTCAAGATGTACTAGATCTTTGAACAATAGACCCCACAATTATGTCGTGTTAAAATTTCATTTTCTATACTCTTCTTCTTTCCTCTAATGGGTAATCAAAATTCAAATATAAATAATTTTATAAATACTTTACAAATTCAAATTTTTAACGCAACTTAACAAGAAAAATATATTTTTAGTTCGATATTTAAAAAAAATTCAAAATTTTCTTTGTTTCCAAAGTGATCGATCTTAAAAAATAAAGATCCTTAAGAATTACTAAAGATAATCTGATTATTTTTATATGAATTTTCTTAAAAATTGATTTTTAATTGAAGTTTTAGCGCTTATGCTGTGTTTATAGAAAAATATTTAAAATTAATGTTATTAATTATAGCACAACTAAATTTATTGGGGTTAATCAATGTATCATGCTAGTCTCGATAGTTGCATTCTTGCAGTGTCAATTCACATCTCGAAATATATTTTCTACTTCCTGCATCGAGGAAGTACTACATTTTTAATTCAATTTTCACGTACATGTTCGAGTATATTGCCTTATATAGGAGCTCCGGCATTAGACATCCTTATAACTGTAATCGAACATTTTGAACCAAAGGTTCCAATACAATTCATAAAATAAAAATAGCAACTGGAATTGTGATTCACTCATATGCTTGGATATAACACCCCATATAAATGTTCCGATATTAGATATTATTTTCAAGAATTCTAGAATTGAAAAAATCACCATCGAAGAAGGTTTTGAAATGCGAAACAAAATTTCAACTATCGTCACTCTGCTAGTAAAAAACATTATTGAGAGGGCTTTCGTTGCTCACAATAGCGATGAAAGATTCTAGATAGAACATTGCATTACTCTTTTCTTGCACAAACAACTACCATAGTTGGGACAGGGGCAATGCACGTCCTGTGAAAGTCCGAGCATGTCAATAACAGATTAAATGAAGGAAGAAAATGGTACTTACAGTTGGACAATTTATCGAGCGACAATTTCATTTAATTTCACTAATGTTGTGCTTGCTACAATGGAGTCTAATGCAACCAAATCTATAAGTGCTTCAAATTTCAGTGTCACAATTAATTGAATTCAGTTCTTCCTTCATTTAATTCCATTTTTTGCTATTTTCTCAACTTTACGGTTTTATTATTTTGATTGCATTTTCAAATATTTTTTAATTATTAAGAAAATCTAATCTAATCTATTCCAATTTTCAAAATCCAGTCTTGTCTAGTTTTCAAAAATCCCGACCAAATCATTTTGTGCCCTGCTTAAGTAGTTATTTCTGATTTCACCCATATATATAAGCAAACAAAGAAAACTATTTACTTTGTGGTCTTCAAATAATTTTCTTTGGATTATATTATATTCATTCTTCCAATGCGATATTTTTCTTATAACATTTGACATTTTTAAATAGTTTCTCATAACAAGTATGAAGTATATGATAAAATTAAGAAACATAAAAACATTTTAGATTTTTTTGAGATAAATATTATTATTCACAAATTCTCATATTTTTCTACAATTTTTGCTTCATTTGTTCGAAATTTTAAATTTTTAGAACATAGAAATGAAATTTATATTCATTTTTACAAAATAAAATTTAATTGGGAATAATGTATATACTCAAACACACTTTTTGACATGGCCCAATACTTCGTAGTCTAAAAATCCAAGTATATCCACAGTCCTGCCCAAAATTTGATATTTACTTACTGATTTCATCTGGTCAACAGTTATGCATCGACTAGTATTTATTCTGGTTGGTTATTTTTTTGGGCCCATCAAATTTTTTAGGCCAAAATAAGTACTTTACCGACTTATAATTCTCTCAGTCGGCAAATATTTAGGTACTAAAATCTCCTGCCAAAGGAGTTAGACAAAAAATAAGACATTCACCAACCTTTTTAACGTGGTCGGCATGTGTCTCATCTAGGCCGATTAATATATTGTCTTGGTCAGAAAATATTATGGTGACAAGTAAATAAAATATTTACCAACCCTTTTTTAACGTAGGTCGGCAAAGGTGTTTCATCTAGGCCGACTAATATATTATCTTGGTCAGTAAATGTTAAAGTGTCAAGTTAAAATAAGATATCCACCGACTCATTTCATAGTAGTCGGCAAATATGTATAGTATAGGCCGACTGCTAATTTGTTCAGTCGGCATATATAGTTTTCGATGGCTAGTTTTTAGACTGGTTCGGAAAAATTGGTTGGCAAATATGAATATTATTGACCATTTCCATTTGGTCGGGAAAACTCTAGTCGGTAAAAGTTTACCCAACTAAAAATATTTATTGGTCACTATAACAATTTTTTACCAACTAATTTTTTATTGGTTAGGAAACCCTGGTCGGGAAAGCCATAGTTTCTTGTAGTGGGTAAAGCTTGTGGTTCGGTTCTTTTCAGATGGATGAAGACCATACAAATCGGTGACATGTAGGGATGTCAAACGAGCCGAGCAACTCTTCGGCTCGTGGGCGGCCTGAGCTCGTCATATCCCTACGAGCCGAGCGGCTCGTCGGCGACTTGGGCTCGTCATTTGAGTCGAGCAGCTGGCTCAGTCCCACGAGCCATTTTTGACGAGTCGTGGGCTTGTCAAAAAATGTGTGAATTTAAAAAAAAAAATTAAAAAAATTGAAAAATCACGAGCTCACCCCCAAGCAATGAGCCGAGCTCATGGGTTAAAGGGCCAAGTCGGCTCGACTCGGTCCATTGCCATTATTACTGACATGTTGACACTTGCTCGTGTGGTGTTCATCTACCCAAGTGGCTTGAAAATGGGTTCATGATGTAATAGAAGTCCCCCAAATCATACTCTGTAACATGTAAGAATTTTCTAAGACTTCTAGAAATTTATAGAATTTTTCTTGAAAATTTTAGGACTTTCAAAAATCTTTTGGGTTGCAAATAACATTTTTTTTCTTTTTTTTCTAAACACCAAGGGATCAAATAAAAGGTTTTCCTTCATCACCCTAACTCCTCATAAAATCTATATATAAAGGTGCTAGGTTTAATCTTCTGGAGAAAAATGGGTTGTTGAAGGGTGGGGATCAACCCCCTAACCTTAGAAGGTCGACCTACACGGAGTTTTGTGGATAGGGTTCTTGGGGTAAGGGGTTGACCCATGTTTGGGCAATTGAGTAGTCCAAACTAAAATATATAAGTTTTGGTATAAATTTCAAAATTAGAATCTGTAAAAGGTATTGTATACTTGACTCAATATGCCTTCCAATGGTATTATGTCTATATGCCTTCCAATGGTATTATGTCTTTTGGAGAACTCTATCAATAGTGAAACACTAGTTTCTCAACATGTTCGGCATAGTGCCATACCTAGTTTTACTCTGAAACCCCATATTCGTATCTTTATCTTCCATGTACTCTATTTAGATGGTATTTGATCCTAAATGTGGTGCATAAACAGGACTTCAAGTGAATTGAAAAATATATGGAGGATCGAAGTCGCGAATGCTTGGATAGGCAAGTAACTGTTCAACTACAATGTAAAATAATAATATTTTTATTATAATACGCTTCTATGTAATTACATGAGATTTCCTTCCGGTGCAATATACGTGAAATATTATTTTGTCAATGAATATATGTATAATATGAGAGTAGTTGAAATATGATGTTATCAATGTACATAGATTTTTATTTGAAAACTGTCATATGTAATTGTGACTTATAAATGGTATATGAGATATAGCACGCATGTTGCATGGACCTAAAAGATGTGGTCTTTCTCAACTTGTAAAGAAGAGATAACAAAAGCAAATAGATGATTGATAATACTCAAATACGACATATAGAATGAGAAGATAACATTTTATATAATTTAATCCCTTTGAAGGTGTACCATACTATACATTGTGTCTCTATAAATATCATGCTTGAGGCTCATGATGGTCATTATGGGCAGCCAATTATAGGGTGTTTGGTGGTATCAACGATGTCGGGAAGTGCCTTGGTGGCATTGAAATTGCGGATTAGCATGACAAACTGTATACATAGTCCAAGCATGATTTGTACATGTTATATGTCCCAGTGTAGTGTCATGAGTCTCGGTGGGCAACATCAAATACAACTAAGATCTCTTGAGCCTCGATGGGTGATGATGAACCCACATATACTAGAAGGCATGTATATTATTGGCTATATTAATAATTGAGCTCATATGTCATACCGTATTGAGATTTAGGCCCAAAGATTTGAAAGACGAATAAATTGAGATAGTAAAGAAAAATGTAAATTTGGAGAATGAGAAAATATTGTAAATCATGCATATGCATATCGTTATCTGCTGAGTGTTTGTTCATATTGTTTTGAATCATAGGTGTGGAAAATGTTTAATGGAGGTTGGTATCAGCTTCTGGATGATGAAACGACTGTGCATTGGTACGTAATCGTGGTTGAATGGGCCATCAAAAGACAAACCAAAAGAAGGTTATAACTGATTCTATTGAAATTATTTTGCTTTCAAAAATAATTTATTATAATTATAATTTTAATTCTCGAATGTCCTCCACTATGTTAAGTAAACACTACCTATTAATTGTTTTAAGCTACGTTACTTTTTTTTAGATAGATTTAAATAAAATACTAATGAAATAATGTTAAAAATATTTATTTTAATTGAGCCCAAACAGGGGCTAAAGATTATCAATAGGTGGTGATCGAATTGCAAAAACTAGAATTTGAGAAATTGAAGAGGAGAAAGACTTAAATTCTCATTCGAGGTATGAGATATTGAGATTGCTATATGTAGAAACAAAACAACTGGATCCTAGGTTAGTGAAGGTAAATAAAGGTTGTGTCAAACTTGTTCAATTAGAATATGCTAAAATCAAGCCACTTGATCCAAGTAAAAAGAAAAAAAATACTAGGGTCAAATTGAATGACCAATTTCAAAAGATGTTGAATATAGAAGCCATAGACAAATAGAGGAATTAAATAAAACTGTTTTCATTTCCAATCTACTCTACAATTTGTTGGTATTTCACAAATTTATCATTTATATTGTTTTCACCTATGAAAAAACATTTTTGCAAAACATAAGCATGTTTAGCTCATCATACTTGATTAAGATGTTTATACAATGAATAAGATTATAACTTTTTTTAATCTTGTCAAAAATCATTGAATAATTATGGCGATCATGTTGTATGCTGTAATGACTAATTGTGGTGATCACGTTGTATGTGGTAATGATAGTTTAGCAACAAACTTAAAAAAAATAAATAAATAAATAAATGAAAAGAAAAGGAAAAGTACCAAACTTGCTGTCTTCTTTAATATTTTCTAGACTCCAACTTATTTTGAAACATTCTTTGTTATATGAGAGAATGGATTTATTTAAAGTAAAAGTGTCTAAATTTGACCCGTCAAAGCCAATCATTTGAGACAGAGATTGATTTGGGCAGATAGGAACCTTAAAGTTGTAGAATCCCCCAGTCCTCAATCTCGATATAACTAACGGATTTTCGATTTTTTCAAAACTAGCTTCCAAATGCGTCTTTGTCCCCCTTTAATTTAGCAGCAGAACCAATAATCAAGATTCTCTATATCGTTTACTCATCCACCTTTTCCTAAATATATATAACCTTGTAAATTCCAATCTGTTCTATCCATTATTCCTTTCTTTCATTTCCATCTTTCTAAATTCTTGCCTCTATTTAGCTTTACTGTGTCATCAAGATCATCATTCCTTCATGGAGGTATAGCCCTTTTTCTCTGCCCTATCAGTCATTTCTACTTGCATTCTTACTCATGTTCAAACTCTCCTTCACAGACGATTGAATTGAAGGTGGAGATGGTTGGCTTACACGATAGAAGATTGAGGAAGTGCCTGTCAAAACTGAAAGGTATATGCACATTTCTCAATAAAATATTAATACGAAGTACATTTTTCTCTCTTATTTTCAAGCACACATTTTTTAATAAAATAATATTACACTCGAACCCAAAATTTTTCTTTATTTTTTAACTACATTTTCTCCATTAAATTACTATTCGAAAATGCATTTGGAGGAAAAAAGGGCCTCAAACAGGCTCATACATACATACATACTTAGAATTGAATGCTGATTTCTCCATTTTTGTTGCAGGGATAGAAAAAGTAGAAGTGGATGGCGATTGTCAAAAAGTAGTGGTGACAGGTTATGTACATAGAAACAAAATACTAAAAGCAGTAAGGAGAGCTGGTTTCAAAGCAGACTTCTGGTCTCCACAAAATGATCTACTTAATGCATATGCCTATGGAAGCTTAAGATTCAACAACTTCAATTTCTCCTAGAAATATCGATTTTTCCTTTTCTTTTTTTGCCTTTCCAGTTCTCTATATAGGAGGATACACCAAAGAATATGTTTTTTGTCTTTCTCATTTTGCATTTCTAAACAGAGGTGATACAGTGGGAATGGAAGATACTTAAATTTATCAGTTTCTTGATTTTTGGTCTAAAATGGATACTTTTATTGGGGAAACAAGCTGAACGGGGCTGCACACTTGCTTGTAGTTCAAGTTAGAGAATCTAACACGAAGTTTAGAATCCTTTTCTTATGAGTATCCCACATCGAAACAAAAACAAAGATTAAACCACTTTATTAATCAGAACAAATTAATACCCGGCTGCCGAGCTGGGTAACTCGAGCTTCTAACCCAAGTGGGGGCATTATGGTGTTTGGACGTTAATCAAGCCCAACCGACTGGATTCAGGTTTGCTACTCGCTGGCCTGCCCATTCCAAGCAAGGAATTGTGCTTTGTAGTCCAAGCGAAAGCATGGGCTGTTTGGCTCTTAGAGCGGAGGGGGCTGCGTCAGGCTGGTTTCACAGAGCAGCGAGAACCTCCCATTCTTTGCAGTGGAAGGATAACGGGCCACTGCTTCCTGATCCATTNAATCACTAAATGGTCCAACTAACCAAATAATCATCCAACCCAAACCCGAACCATCCAAAAGTGTAGTTCATCTCCGAGCCGAGTCAAGTCCACAGTGTCGATAAATAACCGACAACTATTTTAAATCATCGCCTGGATTATTGGGTATAAAAAAAACCCAACAATCTCCACCTTGATGCCCAATAATCTGCAAGCAACCAAAACACACAGTTTATACTTGCACAATCAAGGGAATCCAATAAAATTGGAATAACTGATCTTACCTCGTGTTTCAAACCGAAACACATACCATACTTGCTCCATGTACTCACCAGAGCTAAGGTCAAAAATACCCAAGTATAAACAAGTATTCACAATGAACAAACAATCATGCGATGAAGATATATAGGATAACACACATACAGATCTTTTCAAAATCACGTTCACACAGAACCACAGATTAACACCTAGTTAATCAAACTACGATCAACCACATATGCAACACATGTATAAATGACCCTAAGAAAAGATCTCACCACACTTATCCTATCCCATTCCGTGTTACTCCCACGTCGAGAACACATATCTCCTCTCATCGCCCACCATGCTCACTAAACCAATCACTTAACTCATGTCTAACTAGCAAGTCACAATAGATCCTAAACTCTCGGGATAATCCTCTATCACCACATCACTTCTTCCAACCTACGTGGATAATGGGACTCCACTTTACAGAAGTGATAAAAGTGCCTCTCTCACACTCCACCTGTACAGGGTCTCTTTCACAGATAAAGGATTCTACACATTTGATCACATCTCCACTTGTGATCCAAATGTCACACTCTACATCCCTCGTGCATATCACAAATGCACCTCTAGGCATCTATACTCCACCTTACCAAAAGACATCCAACTCACTGCTAATGCATCTCAAACTCACTATGGCAAAACAATAACTTTCGGTGACCACAAAGGTTATTTCAATCACCAAAGCTCCAAAAAATCCACAAAGAAAATGGCGAAGGTGGCACTCACAAAGAAAAATCGAAAAAAGAGTCGGTTATTTCACAACACTCACAAAGGAGGCTCACAAAGATAAAGAATGTAACTCTAACATGGCTGCCTCACGTAATCTCACAAACCACACAGGCTCACAAAGATAAAGGAGAGAAACGGCTGCCCAACTTTCTTCTCACTACCACACTCTCACACCATTCACAGAGCAAATAGAGTACACCTCAAAACTTAACCCACTATGCATGTAAACATATTACACAAAGTAATAAGTCACTCTAATTCATGCAATTACACACATCAAATATATTGAAAGTGTAACATCAACATTATAACAGAATTAAGTGACCACATACATGCAGAAAGGATTACACACAGATGCAATGCAAGAACCAGATTTATTCTCTCAATAAATCTCACTAGGATCACTACTCGACCCTAAAGCCACATTCGCCTTGTCTCTATCCTCATCTTTCCTTTTATTATCATTTTAGGACAATCTCTTTCAACTATGTCCAAATTTTACCATAGTTAAAATATATGTTATTTTTCGCACTTACCTTAGACCTACATTTGCCACCAATGCCAAATAATGACCACAAGTAAAGTATGAATATAATTCACATAGAATAGTCCAGTCAACTTTCCTAAGGCCACATGCAATTCTAATAATATAGAAAAATTGACAGCAAATTCACAAAGAATTTAAGGCAAATAATTCCTAAGTCTGGCAACAGGCAATGGTTACCCCTTCATGGTAACCCCAAGCCTAATGTCACCCCACACGATGACCTTTAATGTAAAAAACAAATAATTAACTTACACATTTATTTTAACTGCAATAATAAAAAGCAAAGAATACGATACCGAGCGGACCACGTTTGA
>NW_019236075.1:301756-302389 GCF_002742605.1 Olea europaea var. sylvestris
TTTTTAGCCCCAAAAATCACAGATTTATCAACAACACAAGCTCTGATACCATTTGTAGTGGACATCCCTCGAAAAATCTTGATTTTGGGCTCAGAAAATAATTAAACGAACACCGATTTACCTCGACTCGACCCGAGACTTTCACCTTCACTTTGGATTGTGCAAACTTTCTCAAACCCCATAAAGGAGAAGGGTGGTGGTATTAGCAATCCACAAAGGTATGGAGAGGAAGAAGAAGATATCACAATGGTAGAATCTCACTCACAACCTCACATGACTTCCCTCTCTCTCGACTACCTCTCTTCTCTCAACTCTCCTCTCCATTGCTTCAACACACACACACCACCCCAAAAATGGCTGGGAGATAAATACATATATATAGGTTAGTTTAGGTCACTCTAATTGGGCATAGGATTCACTAAGTGGGCTACCAATTAACCTAAACTAGTGGGCCAATATTCAACTCCATATTAATCACTAAATGGTCCAACTAACCAAATAATCATCCAACCCAAACCCGAACAATCCAAAAGTGTAGTTCATCTCCCAGCCGAGCCAAGTCCATGATGTCGATAAATAATCCGACAACTGTTTTAAATCATCGCCCAGATTATTGGGTATCAAAAAACCCTA
>NW_019236076.1:0-2155 GCF_002742605.1 Olea europaea var. sylvestris
GCATGTGCTTTTACTTGATCCGGTATGTGGACGTTATTGCTGCAATCATATATTTGAAATTTCCATTTAGGAATATTGACAATAAAAAGGTACCAGCTATTGCCCGGATATGAGCACGGAATTAAAATATACTTGCATGTCCTCCAAGGACGACCAAATATAGGTGCTGTGCCATTCATATAACTTTCCATAAGAGTTCCATCCACTTCACCTCTTGTGGTTCCCATTCCTGTGTCAGTATGCCATATCATTTGACGAGCACATTCTGCTTCAAATCTGAAATCCATAATTTCATATTCTTTTGAAACAAGCGGACAACCATCATTCATGAGCCGCTTCAATAGTTTTAACTCTAACTCAATGTTCTGATTAAATAAATAGATATAAATTAGATTATATATATCGACTATGAAATAAAATCTATTGTAATTCATAGACTTTACTTACAGCAATATTTATGTCCTGTGTTTGATCCATTAGAGTTTTCAATATGTCTCTTCCAAAGACATTATTACTGCCATCGTCCAAGTGTGCACTGTATGACATAATTTTAATTAATTCCAGATAAATCAAAAGAGAACTTGAAGATTTGAGCTAATACAAGTAAAATTAGATTTATTACCCAGATTGATTCTCCGCTATAGAATTTCTAATTTTTACGTATCTTTGCATAGGATAGTCTTCTAGAGGATGATTTGAAGATGATGAAGACTGTATTTGTTTCCCCTTGTTTTTCTTATCTTTTATCGACCGTTTAGAGCTCTCAATTTGTTTAGCTGTTGATATCTCATTTGGTTTATCGCAAGGAACAACACTTGTATCGAGAGGGACATCATGAAACCTATGATGACTTCCATGTTTGATTTCCATTCAGATAACGTGTTCAATGTTTCCTAATTTTGTTTGTCGACATAGGATCTCATTGAACTTAAACTGGTATTAATATAAGATTGCATACCCTGATATCTCTCTTCGTGCCACTTCTGTTGCTGTTCAAAAAATTGCCTTTGGTTGTCAAAAATTATTTGATAATGATGTTGCATGTAATCTTCTTGCCATTTTTTTTGCTCCTCAAATAACTGTTTTTGGTTTTCAAGAACCGCATGGTGGTGAGCTCTTGATTCATCAGCAAATTCTGCCTTCAAGTTGCTATATACATCAGACACGTCTGATGCTATGTGTTGCCTGTAGAAACCCAACAATTCTTCCATTTTATCTTCACTTAAGAAGTTGGAGCTACTGGGAACAGAGCTAGACCCAAATACAGGTGAAGATGTAGAAGTACCGAGAATCTTCGTTTCTTGCAGATGTATATTGTCTGGGATTTGTTCTACTGCATTATTCAATACTCCATTTACAATCCCATCTAATCTGCTGTGTCCATTATCCACTGGCAATGAAAGAGTTTCGTACCAAAGACTTCGTAATTCTTCTTAATTAGGCTGTAGCATAGCAATCACTTGAATCTGTAATCAAATTAGAATATCAAAATTTTTTATTTTGAGTTTAATTTTATTTAAAGATAATTGGATGTGAGAGTAATTGTACATTCATAAAAACATACCTGACAAGTAGACAAAAAAAAAGCTTTATCTCTTTTTCAGTTACAAATTGGCTGGATTTCCACTTGTATATTCTTGGACACTGTGGTTTTTTATGTCTACGATGTCCAAATTCCTTTCTAATCTTTGGAAATACTTCATATATCCAATACTGCAAAATAATAAAAAAATAAACATTATATGTATAAAAAAAATTATGGGAATATATTGTACATAATAAATTATTACAAGAATTAGGACTAATTGCCTGGAATGCAAGTGGATATCGATGTAACGCGTACTTGCATTCTGTTTGTTCATTCCGTTGCAACCTTTGTATTCTTTCAGATTGTGATACTTTCAATGAATATAACAGGATCAAATATACTTTGCGACCCCATAGATATGCAATGAACTCATTTAGATGCTCAACCATACCAAGAGTTCTATAATCAGTTTGTCTTGGGTGTCAACACACATTCGATCAACATGACTAAACCAAGCTTCAATTTATCTTCTTCATATTCACACGCATGGAATGCTTCATGGAGCATCTTCATACTGATTTGATATGTACCATTAAAGTATTGATTTCTAAGACGATCATTTGTATC
>NW_019236077.1:0-2155 GCF_002742605.1 Olea europaea var. sylvestris
GGGGCAATTTCGTCATTTTTCTCGACTGTGTCGGAATGGGCTCAAATTTGACTGGTTGATCGGGAACAAAAATATCATCGGGTATAATTTCGTCATTTTCCGCGACTGTGTCGAAATTAGCTTAAATTTGGCTGGTTGATCGGAAACAAAAATCGCGCCGGGGGCAATTTCGTCATTTTTCTCGACTGCGTCGGAATTGGCTGAAATTTGACAGGTTTATCGGGGACAAAAATCGCGCCAGGTGTAATTTCGTCAATTTTGGCGACAACGTCGGAATTGGCTGAAATTTGACTGGTTGATCGGAAACAAAAATCGCGCCGGCGGCAATTCCGTCATTTTTCTCGACTGTGTCGGAATTGGCTAAAATTTGACAGGTTGATCGGAAACAAAAATCGCGCCGGGGGCAATTTCGTCATTTTTCTCGATTGTGTCGGAATGGGCTCAAATTTGACAGGATGATCCGGAACAAAAATCGCGCCGGGTGTAATTTCGTCATTTTTCGCGACTGTGTCGGAATTGACTAAAATTTGACTTGTTGATCGAAAACAAAAACCGCTCCGAGGGCAATTTCGTCATTTTTCTCGACTTTGTCGGAATTGGCTGAAATTTGGCAGTTTGATCTGAAATAAAAATCGCGCCGTGGGCAATTTCGTCATTTTTCTCGACTGTGTCGGAATGGGCTCAAATTTGACAGGATGATCCGGAACAAAAATCGCGCCGGGTGTAATTTCGTCATTTTTCGCGACTGTGTCGGAATGGGCTAAAATTTGACAGGTTGATCGGAACCAAAAATCGTGCCGGGGGCAATTTCGCAATTTTTCTCGACTGTGTCGGAATTGGCTGAAATTTCTCTGTTTGATCGGAAATAAAAATCGCGCCGACGGCAATTTAGTCATTTTTCCCGACTGTGTCGGAATGGGCTCAAATTTGACATGTTGATCGGGAACAAAAATAGCACCGGGTGTAATTTCTTCATTTTTCACGACTGTGTCGGAATTGGCTAAAATTTGCCTGGTTGATCGGAAACAAAAATCGCGCCGGGGGCAATTTCGTCATTTTTCTCGACTGCGACGGAATTGGCTGAAATTTGGCAGTTTGATCTGAAATAAAAGTCGCGCCGGGGGCAATTTCGCCATATTTCTCGACTGTGTCGGAATGGGCTCAAATTTGACAGGTTGATCGGAAACAAAAATCGCGCCGGGGCAATTTTGTCATTTTTCTCAACTGTGTCGGAATTGGCCAAAATTCGACAGGTTGATCGGAAACAAAAATCGCGCTCGGGGCAATTTCGTCATATTCTCGACTGTGTCGGAATGGGCTCAAATTTGACAGGTTGATAGGGAACAAAAATAGCGCAAGGCGTAATTTCGTCATTTTCTGCGACTGTGTCGGAATTGGCTAAAATTTGACTGGTTGATCGGAAACAAAAACCGTGCCGGGGGCAATTTCGTCATTTTTCTCGACTGTGTCGTAATTGGCTGAAATTTTGCAGTTTGATCGGAAATAAAAATCGCGCCTGCGGCAATTTCGTCATTTTTCTTGACTGTGTCGGAATGGGCTCAAATTTGACATGTTTATCGGGAACAAAAATCACGCCGGGTGTAATTTCGTCATTTTTCGCGAATGTGTCGGAATTGACTAAAATATAACTTGTTGATCGGAAACAAAAACCGCGCCGGGGGCAATTTCGTCATTTTTCTCGACTGTGACGGAATTGGCTGGAATTCGACAGGTTTATCGGGAACAAAAACCGCACCTGGTGTAATTTCGTCATTTTTCGCGACAGTGTCGGAATTTGCTGAAATTTGACTTGTTGATCGGAAACAAAAATTGCGTCGGGGGCAATTTCGTCATTTTTCTCGACTGTGTCGGAATTGGCTGAAATTTGGCAGTTTGATCTGAGGTAAAAATCGCACCGGGGGCAATTTCGTCATTTTTCTCGACTGTGTCGGAATGGGCTCAAATTTGACAGGTTTATCGGGAACAAAAATCGCGCCGAGTGTAATTTCGTAATTTTTCGCGAATGTGTCGGAATTGACTAAAATATAACTTGTTGATCGGAAACAAAAATTGCGCCGGGGGCAATTTCGTCATTTTTCTCGACTGTGACGGAATTGGCTGAAATTTGGCAGTTTGATCTGAAATAAAAGTCGCG
>NW_019236078.1:0-899 GCF_002742605.1 Olea europaea var. sylvestris
CCACCGGGTAAAGGTGGTATGTCGGGTGGTGGATCAAGATTTTTGAAGGTTTGTAATTTGTCTCCCATTTTAGAGAGAAGGGACAGCGTTTTGGGTTAGAGAGATAGAGTGCTGTTTAGGGTTTGGTTTTGGTTTAGGGTTTGGGGTTTGGGGTTTAGGGTTTTCGACCCTTCTGGAATCATTGGTGATGGTTTCAAGAGTTATTGGTGATGGTCCCAGACCCTGATTCAATGCGTAGATTGGAGTTTTGACAACGTTGGGATTCGTGCCATCAACATATTCATATAAATCTGATTCTACTGCTTCCAAAACCATTGTAGCGTGAAGTGCTGGAAGATTTTGGGTTGTTTGGGGTTGAAATCCATTGGGTAAAGGTGGTATGTCGGGTGGTGGATCAAGATTTTTGAAGGATTGTGATTTGTCTCCCATTTTAGAGAGAAGGGAGAGCGTTTTGGGCTAGAGAGAGAAAGTGCGGTTTAGGATTTGGTTTTGGTTTAGGGTTTAGGGTTTGGGGTCTGGGGTCTGGGTTTTAGGGATTTTGGTCCTTCAGGAATCATTGGCGATGGTCCCAGACCCTGATTCAATGCGTAGGGTGGAGTTTTAAGAACATTAGGATTTGTGCCATCGACATTTTCATATAAATCAGATTCTATTGCTTCCAAAACCACTGTAGCTTGAGGTGCTGGAAGATTTTGGGTTGTTTGGGGTTGAAATCCACCGGGTAAAGGTGGTATGTCGGGTGGTGGATCAAGATTTCTGAAGGTTTGTGATTTGTCTCCGATTTTAGAGAGAAGGGAGAGCATT
The DNA here is from genome assembly GCF_002742605.1 of Olea europaea var. sylvestris. NCBI lineage: Eukaryota > Viridiplantae > Streptophyta > Magnoliopsida > Lamiales > Oleaceae > Olea > Olea europaea. The sequence continues at coordinate 805 of NW_019236078.1, forward strand.
TTGGCTAGAGAAAGAAAGTGCGGTTTAGGGTTTGGTTTTGGTTTTGGGTTTAGGGTTTGGGGTTTGGGGTTTAGGGATTTCGGCCCTTCTGGAAT
>NW_019236078.1:1420-2155 GCF_002742605.1 Olea europaea var. sylvestris
TGGTCCCAGACCCTGATTCAATGCGTAGAGTGGAGTTTTGATAACATTGGGATTCGTACCATCAATGTTTTCATATAAATCTAATTCTATTGCTTCCAAAACCATTGTGGCTCGGAGTACTGGATGATTTTTGGTTGTTTGGGGTTGAAATCCACCGGGTAAAGGTGGTATGTTGGGTGGTGGATCTAGATTTTTGAAGATTTACGATTTGTCTCTCATTCTAGAGAGAAGGGAGAGCGTTTTGGGTTAGAGAGATAAAGTGTGGTTTAGGGTTTGGTTTTGGTTTAGGTTTCAGGTTTTGGGGTTTATGGTTTAGGGTTTAGGGATTTTGACCCTTCTGGAGTCATTGGTGATGGTCCCAGACCCTGATTCAATGCGTAGATTGGAGTTTCGACAACATTGGGATTCGTGCCATCAACATTTTCATATAAATCTGATTCTACTGCTTCCAAAACCATTGTAGCGTGAAGTGCTGGAAGATTTTGGGTTGTTTGGGGTTGAAATCCAATGGGTAAATGTGGTATGTCGGGTGGTGGATCAAGATTTTTGAAGGATTGTGATTTGTCTCCCATTTTAGAGAGAAGAGAGAGCGTTTTGGGTTAGAGAGAGAAAGTGCGGTTTAGGATTTGGTTTTGGTTTAGGGTTTAGGATTTGGGGTCTGGGGTTTAGGGATTTTGGTCCTTCAGGAATCATTGGCGGTGGTCCCAGACCCTGATTCAATGCGTAGAGTGGAGT
>NW_019236079.1:0-2155 GCF_002742605.1 Olea europaea var. sylvestris
GGGCCCATAAGTATTTTTCGGAAATGTAGCGATCCTTTTGGATTTAACCCACCCTTTTGTTCACATCGTATGAGGGATTTCAGACGTTTGTGGATGAACAAGCACTTGCCTATTTGGACCGGTTTGATTGTCGGCGATCTAAGAACTGAGTGTGACTTTTGCATACGGTGTCCGTTTTGGGCCCATAGGTACTTTTCGGAAATGTAGCGACCCTTTTCAATTGAACTCACAGCTTCATCGTGACGTATGACGGATTTTGGCCATTTTTGGAATAACAAGCAATTGCTTATTTGGAACGGTTGGATTGTCGGCGTTCGAAGATCTGAGTGTGACTTTTGCATACGGTGTCCGTTTTAGGCCCATAAGTACTTTTGGAAAATGTAGCGATCCTCTTGGATCGAACCCATGCCCTTCATCATGTCGTATGAGTGATCTCGACCATTTGTTGAAGAACACGCAGTTGCTTATTTGGAATGCTTGGATTGTCGGCGATCGAAGAACTGAGTGTGACTCTTGCATACGGTGTCCGTTTTGGGCCCATAAGTACTTTTCAAAAATGTAGCGACCCTTTTGAATTGAACTCACAGCTTCGCCGTGTTGTATGATGGATTTTGGCCATTTTTGGAATAACAAGCAATTGCTTATTTGGAACGGTTGGATTGTCGGCGTTCGAAGATCTGTGTGTGACTTTTGCATACGGTGTCCGTTTTGGGCCCATAAGTACGTTTGGAAAATGTAGCAATCCTCTCGGACCGAACCCACGCCTTTCATCATGTCGTATGAGTGATCTCGACCATTTGTTGAAGAACACGCAGTTGCTTATTTGGAATGCTTGGATTGTCGGCGATCTAGGAACTGTGTGTGACTTTTGCATACGGTGTCCGTTTTGCGCCCATAAGTACTTTTCAGAAATGTAGCGATCTTTTTGGATTGAACACAGCTTTTTTCACGTGATGTATGAGGGATTTCGATCCTTTGTGGAAGAATAAGCACTTGCGTATTTGGACCGGTTTGATTGTCGACGATCTAAGAACTGAGTGTGACTTTTGCATACGGTGTCCGTTTTGGGCCCATAGGTACTTTTCAGAAATGTAGCGACCCTTTTCAATTGAACTCACAGCTTCATCGTGACGTATGACGGATTTTGACCATTTTTGGAATAACAAGCAATTGCTTATTTGGAACGGTTGGATTGTCGGCGTTCGAAGATCTGAGTGTGACTTTTGCATACGGTGTCCGTTTTAGGCCCATAAGTACTTTTGGAAAATGTAGCGATCCTCTTGGATCGAACCCATGCCCTTCATCATGTCGTATTAGTGATCTCGGCCATTTGTTGAAGAACACGCAGTTGCTTATTTGGAATGCTTGGATTGTCGGCGATCGAAGAACTGAGTGTGACTCTTGCATACGGTGTCCGTTTTGGGCCCATGAGTACTTTTTGGAAATGTAGCGACCCATTTGAATTGAACTCACAGCTTCGCCGTGACGTATGACGGATTTTGGCCATTTTTGGAATAACAAGCACTTGCTTATTTGGAACGGTTGGATTGTCGGCGTTCGAAGATCTGTGTGTGACTTTTGCATACGGTGTCCGTTTTGGGCCCATAAGTACGTTTGGAAAATGTAGCAATCCTCTCGGATCGAACCCACGCCTTTCATCATGTCGTATGAGTGATCTCGACCATTTGTTGAAGAACACGCAGTTGCTTATTTGGAATGCTTGGATTGTCGGCGATCTAAGAACTGAGTGTGGCTTTTGCATACGGTGTCCGTTTTGGGCCCATAAGTACTTTTCAGAAATGTAGCGATCTTTTTGGATTGAACACAGCTTTTTTCGCATGATGTATGAGGGATTTCGATCCTTTGTGGAAGAACAAGCACTTGCTTATTTGGACCGGTTGGATTCTCGGCGATCCAAGAACAGAGTGTGACTTTTGCATACGGTGTTCGTTTTGGGCCCATAAGTACTTTTCGAAAATGTGGCGACCCTTTTGAATTGAACTCACAGCTTCACCGTGACGTATGATGGATTTTGGCCATTTTTGGAATAACAAGCAATTGCTTATTTGGAGCGGTTGGATTGTCGGCGTTCGAAGATCTGAGTGTGACTTTTGCATACGGTGTCCGTTTTAGGCCCATAAGTACTTTTGGAAAA
>NW_019236080.1:0-2155 GCF_002742605.1 Olea europaea var. sylvestris
AGAGGGTGAGTTTGTTGATATATATGAAACTTGCTTTAAGGCTAAAATAAACGAAGGTGAGACCCTTACTAAAGAGGGCGAGCCTGTTAATGTAGATGAAACCTATTATAAAGCCGAATTAAACAAGGTAAGGCCCTTGCTAGAAAAGATGAGCCTGTTGATGTAGATGGAGCCTGCTTTAAGGCTGAATTAAACAAAGGCGAGACCCTTTCTAAAGAAGGCGATCTTATTGATGTAGAAAGCCTGCTGCAAGGCTGAATTAAATGAAGCTGGGGACCTTGCTAAAGAGGTCGAGTCTGTTGATGTAGATGAAACTTGCTTTAATGCTAAATTAAATGAAGGTGAAGCCCTTGTTGAAGAGGGTGTGCATGTTGATGTAGATGTTGATGGGACACATGCTACAATGATTTGAAAACATCTCATATTTGCAAGATATGACAGTGAAGCAGTTCGGGGTTTTTAATATGTACGCATGTGCATTTATGACGTATTAGGATGATCTGTTCCAACTGGCAGGGATTACGCATTTTTTGGGAGCATGTTCTACACGGATTGATCTGCGTAGTCCATTCAAGGTGTAGAATAGGATAAGTGTGTACGTCTATGATTTTATTGAAGATGATCCAACAATTATGCTTTTTATTGGCTACCTATAGAAGGAAATACGTAACCATTTCTTACCTTTTTTTCTTTTCAAAAATTCCCAAACGCTTGAAATGTTTCTTGAGATCTCCAGTCATCTTTGCTGCATTTTCGATGACTACTTGCATTCAGATCTTTAGTGTGTGTTTGTGACCCATGTAAGTGACAAAACCTTATTTCTTTTCGCGTTAGTTACCTAAAACAACCATCCAATGGCTTTGTCTTCAAACAAGATTACAAAAGGGAAGTTTGCTAAGAGAGAGGATATGGCACTTATTTGTGTCGAGGCCGGTTTAACTCCATTAATTCCTATTGAGAGGATAAGGGAGGCAATGGAGCCCTCATAGTGCATGCATCACACCCATTTATGTAAATGACCATACACTCACCTAGATAGAACTAAAAAAGTTGACAACTCGCTTATGCATACCATTGCATTTTTTTTTTCAAAGATAAAATGAAATAAGAATCTTAATAATAAAATCCATGTATATCCTCTCTTATTCACCTATGATGTTCATATAACATATTAAATGAAAATATTATAGAATAAAATTTCAACATATTTACATTTAGTTACAAAAATATCTACCATACCATTTCAAAAGTTATACATATGCCATACAGGACCCCAAAAATATAGTACAACAATTGTAAGGCTAAAACAATAGCCCACAACATAACCCTACAGGTCATCCTCCATGTACATCAAATTTCGGAATCCCATAAAAGTTTCACAGTTAGCCATGTTCTCTATGAAGATCTATACTCAGCTACAATGCAAGAATTACATAAGCTAGTATCCAATAAGAAAAAATCATGTATGCAATGAGTATAAGTAATACGGGTATATGCCGTTAGGTCATTTCTTTAGAATATCATGCTAAAATGCATCATATTCATATATTCATCAAAGTTAACTCAAAATAGTTTCATTTGAAATATTTTCTTTTCGTTGGGCCTTTAACCGATTTATTATGCACCGAATAGAGCTCTGCCAATATAAATATCAATAATCAATAATCTAATGGCTAATATGAAATCGACATAGTCGAGTGTACCATTCTCTTGTGACCACTAGAAGTACATCCCCTATGATCACCTAAGAAGTAACCCATCCACAATGTCAATAATCATAATATTACAAAGGAACAGTCAAGTGGTCTACACTCCCGTTATCACCACAAGTGCATCCCCTATCTACCCTTGCTATCACTCGGGAAGTCTCACTTGCAATACCAAAACATATCGCATAAGCATATCTCACATGTCTTGGTGTCGTAGTAGTGGTCGATAAAACATTTTATAAGGTAAATTCATTTTTCCAATCATATCGTGCATGCTAGATTTTTAACAATAGACATGTCATGCATGCACGTGCAAATACTCATAAATGGCATGCCCAATCACTGTAACCATCTTATGGTATTCTATGATCTCCTTATCAAGTTTGTATTAATGTTACAACAATACTATATAGAGAACATTTCATGAATACTATGTTCGTGCATTG
>NW_019236081.1:0-2155 GCF_002742605.1 Olea europaea var. sylvestris
AGAAGTGATGGATAGAAAATTAACAAAGCAAAATCGCACCAGGGGCAATTTTATCATTTGTCGCGACGATGCCGAAATTCGTCGTAATTTAACAGGTTAATTGGAAACGGCCCGCGAAGTTGGACTTGGGGCACGGACCCGGGATCATGGGATTTTAGCCAAATTCTTTAGTTTTGGCATCTGAATAATTAATTTCCGTTTTAATTATGTCAGGTTGAAGAACTGCTGGACAGAAAATTTACAAAGAAAAATCGCACCAGGGGCAATTTCGTCATCTGTCGCGACGATGTCGGAACGTGCCGAAATTCACCAAGTTATCAAAAATGGCCCACGAAATTGAACTCAGGGCACAAACCCATGATCACGGGATTTTAGCCAAATGCCTTCGTTTGGGCCTCCGAATAATTAATTTTCGCATTAATTATGTCAGGTTGAAGAAGTACAGGACAAAAAATTAACAGAGAAAAACCGCACCAGGGAAAATTTTGTCATTCGTCACGACGATGTCGGAATGGCAGAAATTTGGCAGGTTGATTGGAAACGGCCTGCGAAATTGAACTTGGGGAACGAACCCGTGATCGCGGGATTTTAGCCAAATTCCATCGTTTGGGCCTCCGAATAATTAATTTCCATATTAATTATGTCAGGTTGAAGAAGTGTTGGACAGAAAATTTACGAAGAAAAACCGCACCAGCGGCAATTTTGTCATTGGTCGCGACGATGTCGGAATGGGTCGAAATTTGGCAAGTTATTGGAAACAGCCAGCGAAATTGGACTCGGGGCACAGACCCATGATCACGGGATTTTAGCCAAATTTCATCGTTTAGGCCTCCGAATAATTAATTTCCGTACCAAATAATTAATTTTCGTATTAATTATGTCAGGTTGAAGAAGTGCAGGACAGAAAATTTACAAAGAAAATCGTACCAGGGGCAATTTTGTTATTTGTCGAGACGATGTCGGAATGGGCCAAAATTTGGCAGGTTGATTGGAAACGGCCAGCGAAATTGGACTCGGGGCACAGACCCGGGATCGCAGGATTTTAGCCAAATTCCTTCGTTTGGGCCTCCGAATAATTAATTTCTTTATTAATTATGTCAGGTTGAAGAAGTGTTGGACAGAAAATTAACAAAGAAAAATTGAACCAGGAGCAATTTTGTCATTTGTCCCGACGGTGTCGAAATGGGCCGATATTTGGCAGGTTGATTGGAAACAGCCTGCGAAATCGGACTCGGGGCATAGACCCCGGATCACTGAATTTTAGCCAAATTCCTTCGTTTGGGCCTCCAAATAACTAATTTCCATATTAATTATGTCAGGTTGAAGAAGTGTTGGACCGAAAATTAACAAAGAAAAACAGCACCAGGGGCAATTTTGTCATTTGGCACGACGGTGTCGGAATGGGTCGAAATTTGGCCGGTTGATTGGAAACGGACCGCAAAATTGGACACGTGGCGCAGACCCATGATCACGGGATTTTAGCCAAATTCCTTCGTTTGGGCCTCCGAATAATTAATTTTCGTATTAATTATGTCAGGTTGAAGTAGTGTGGGACAAAAAATTAACAAAGAAAAACCGCACCAGGGAGAATTTTGTCATTTGTCACGACGGTGTCGAAATGGGCAGAAATTTGGCAGGTTGATTGGAAACGGCCAGCGAAATTGGACTTTGGGCACAGACCCAAGATCAAGGGATTTTAGCCCAATTCCTTCGTTTGGGCCTCCGAATAATTAATTTACATATTAATTATGTCAGGTTGAAGAAGTGTTCGACAGAAAATTAACAAAGAAAAACTGCACTAGGAGTAGTTCTGTCATTTGTGCTGACGGTGTCGGAATGGGCCGAAATTTGGCAGGTTGGTTGGACACGGCCTGTGAAATTGGACTCAGGGCACAGACCCCGAATCACGGGATTTTAGCCAAATTCCTTCATTTGGGCCTCCAAATAACTAATTTCCATATTAATTATGTCAGGTTGAAGAAGTGCTGGACCGAAAATTAACGAAGAAAAACAGCACCAAGGGCAATTTTGTCATTTGTTGCGACGGTGTTGGAATGGGTCTAAATTTGGCAGGTTGATTGGAAATGGACCGTGAAATTGGACACAGGCCACAGACACAGGATCTCGGGATTTTAGCTAACTTCCTCCGTTGGGG
>NW_019236082.1:0-2155 GCF_002742605.1 Olea europaea var. sylvestris
GGAGGCCCAAACGAAGGAATTTGTCCAAAATCCCGTGATCACGGGTTTTCACCCCGAGTCCAATTTCGCGGGCCGTTTCTAATCAATCTGCCAAATTTCAGCCCGTTCCGACACCGTCGCGACAAATTAAAAAATTCCCCCTAGTCCGATTTTTCTTTGTTAATTTTATGTCCTGTACTTCTTCAATCTGACATAATAAATAAGGAAATTAATTATTCGGATGCCCAAACGAAGGAATTTAGCTAAATTTCGTGATCCCAGGTCTGTGCCCCGAGTCCAATTTCGCAGGTCGTTTCCAATAAATCTGCCAAATTTCAGCCCATTCCGACACCGTCGCAACAAATGACAAAATTGCCCGTGGTGCGATTTTTCATTATTAATTTTCTGACCAGCACTTCTTCGACCTGACATAATTAAAAAGGAAATTAATTATTCGTAGGCCCAAACGAAGGAATTTAGCTAAAGTCCCGTGATCCCGGGTCTTTGCCCCGAGTCCAATTTCGCGGGCCATTTCCAATCAACCTGCCAAATTTCAACCCGTTCCGACACCGTCGCGACAAATGACAAAATTGCCCCTGGTGCGATTTTGATTTGTTAATTTTCTGTCCAGTACTTCTTCAACCTGACATAATTAATAAGAAAATAAATTATTCGGAGGCCCAAATGAAGGAATTTAGCTAAATCCCGTGATCCCAAGTTTGTGCCACCCGTATAGTTTCGTGGGCCATTTCCAATCAACCTACCAAATTTCGGCCAATTACGACACCGTAACGACAAATGACAAAATTGCCCCTGGTTCGATTTTTCTTTGTTAATTTTCTGTCCGGCACTTCTTCAACCTGACATAATTAATACGGAAATTAATTATTCAAAGGCCCAAACGATGGAATTTGGCTAAAATCTCGTGATCCTGAGTCTATGCCCCCCGTCCAGTTCCGCGGGCCATTTTGAATCAACTTGCCAAATTTTGGCCCATTCAGACACCGTTGCGACAAATGACAAAATTGCCCCTGGTGCGATTTTTCTTTATTAATTTTATATCCAGTACTTCTTCAACTTGACATAATTAATTTCGAAAATTAATTATTCGGAGGCTAAAACGAAGGAATCTAGCTAAAATCCCGTGACCCCGGGTCTATGCCTCGAGTCCAATTTCGTGGGCCATTTCCAATCAACCTGCCAAATTACGGCCCATTCCGACACCCTCACGACAAATAACAAAATTGCCCTTGGTGCTATTTTTTTTTTGTTATTTTTCTGTCCAGCACTTCTTCAACCTGACATAATTAATACGGAAATTAATTATTCGGATGCCCAAACAAAGGAATTTAGCTAAAATCTCGTGATCTTGGGTCTGTGCCCCGAGTCCAATTTCGCGGTCCGTTTCCACTCAACCTGCCAAATTTCGATCCATTCTGACACCATCGCGACAATTGACAAAATTTCCCGTAGTGCGGTTTTTCTTTGATAATTTTCTGTCCAACACTTCTTCAACCTTACATAATTAATACGAAAATTAATTATTCGTAGGCCCAAACGAAGGAGTTTAGCTAAAATCCCATGATCCCGGGTCTGTTCCCCGAATTCAATTTCGCGGGCCGTTTCCAATAAACCTACCAAATTTCGGCCCATTCCAACATAGTCGCAACAAATGACAATATTGCCCTTGGCGCGGTTTTTCTATGTTAATTTTCTGACCAGCATTTCTTCGACCTAACATAATTAATAAGGAAATTAATTATTCTATGGCCAAAACGAAGGAATTTGGACAAAATCCTGTGATCCCAGGTCTGTGCCCCGAGTCCAATTTAGCTTGCCATTTCCAATCAACCTGCAAAATTACGGCCCATTCCGACACCGTCGCGACAAATGAAAAAATTTTCCCGGGTGTGATTTTGCTTTTTTAATTTTCTATCTAGCACTTCTTCAACCTGACATAATTAATACGGAAATTAATTATTCGGATGCCCAAACGAAGGAATTTGGCTAAAAACTCGTGATCTTGGGTCTGTGCCCCGAGTCCAATTTCGCGGTCCGTTTTCACTCAACATGTCAAATTTCGATCCATTCCAACACCATCGCGACAAATGACAAAATTGCCCCTAGTGCGGTTTTTCTTTGATAATTTTCTGTCCAACACTTCTTCAACCTTACA
>NW_019236083.1:0-2155 GCF_002742605.1 Olea europaea var. sylvestris
AAAAAAAAGGAAAGAAGTTATCTTTTAATAAAAATTGACAAAACATGTGATTAAAAACAAAAAAGTCGAATGAAATATATAGTTGACATTAATTATTAGCTTTGTCTTGAAATTTTAATCCAATTTTTTAACCCTACCAAACAGGGCCATAAACTTGTAACCTGACTCTTGTAAAGATGCCCCTTACTAAGTTAAAAGTCGTATTGCTGCTGAAGCATCTTGAAATCACGCACGTGCTTGTAACTCTCAACAAACAAAGTGCAATAGACACCAGTGAACTGTTGCATTTATCAACTTCACGTAAAACTTGTTCACGTCTAAACAAAATATCTTTACTGGTCAACAACCAACAGTGAATAAACCAATTCTCGATTCTCTCACAAAATTAAAGATACATTGATGCCAAAGGATTCAGGATTTCCTTCAAAACCTTACTATGCTGCAGCTGTGCCCTTCTTTCTTGGAGGTGCTTGAGTACCTAACAATTACAGGTACACAAGACATCAAAATCATCAACTTGAAAAGCTTTCACATAATAAATGTAGATGAAAAGCAAAATCATACTCTGGTTACCTTCTCTAAAGTTACTCTTGAACCTAACAGCTACATGACGGAGATACCTCATACGACCAGTTCCAGTGGTCTTTCTTCGTATCGCCTTGACGCTCCAGTTATCTATGACCGAAAGACTAACATAGTAAGCAAACCACCAATCATCAAAATGATAATTTCGCAATTGTGCAACAACAAAAGTGCAATAAAACCATAAAGATGACAAACACCACCACATATATTATAGAAAAAAAGGGAAAACATAAGATTGGTGTGTGTACAATTGACAAACAACTCAGTCCCTTAGATGTTCATTACAATTGCGATCATATTCGCAAATCACTACAGGTATGTAGAGTTCATCACAGTTGTTCTATACACACCATGAGAAGTAAGATTTAAAAATAGGTTGTATATCAGATAAAAAGAAAAAACACTTAAGTATAACATTATAAAATGTAGCTGCCCCAGTGTATTCCAAAAGCAACTCAAGGAAGCCTGGAAGATGAAGAAGAGCAACACAATCACTCTCGCTTCAAGGGAACGAGTTGGTCAGAAATACATAGATCCTGCCAACCAGATAGCGAAGCTTCAAACCCTTATTTCAAGAATTTATATACACTTCTTTTTATTTTTTCAATTATTTAGAGATTAGTTTCAGGATCCTTTTCAGTTTTCTTTTCAACTTAGTTTCTGACTACACAGGGTTTTCATTCTCAATTTTCAAGCAACTGTATATTTCAAAAATTGTTTAAAGCTTCAAGCAATACACATTTTTATATAAATATATTACAGTAAAGATTCTATACAGATAAGTTCCGAATATTTCAGTACGTCCCAAATTCAACTTGGGAGTGACGAAGACGGTGAACAACTCAGTCCCTTAGATGTTCATTAATGCTTGCGTTCACGCTCGCAAATCATTACAGGTCTGTATGACTCATCACTGTTGTTCCACACACTCCGGCAACAAAGAAATCACGGGTAATAATATCGAAGATTCATAAAATGAGAGGCTCATTTTCACCTCAACGGGAGAAGCCAATTGGAAAATAATAGATATTGCCAACTGGATAGCAAGCTCACATTCATTTTGTTCAATTTATAACCCTACAGCCTATATATATATATATATATATATATATATAAGAGAGAGAGAGAGAGAGAGAGAGATCTACATTTTCCGGTATTCAAATACAAAAATACTCCAGAAACATTGTCGTTCGAAAATTCAGGGTGCTTTGCCTTAGGTAGGATCATAGTAATTTGGTTATTTTTTTTCCTACTTCAATCACAAATCAAAATATATTTTCCTCAACTTCTATTCCGAATCAAAAAAGTCAAACGTAGTTTGTTATTCTCTTAATCAATTAAACCGCCGCAGTATAAAAACAAAAACGTACATTTCCTTAAGCGTGCGGCGGGGTAAGCACAGGCGGAGCAACGACTCTTCTGGATGTGGAAGCTGCGGCGACCGCATCTCACACACAGAGTGTGAGTTTTGTTCCTTCGCTTACCAAAACTCCCTGTTCCCTTTCCCTGTTAATAGTAACAAATTTCAATATACCGAATTCATATAGCATCTATTAATGCTAAAAAAAAA
>NW_019236084.1:0-2155 GCF_002742605.1 Olea europaea var. sylvestris
AAAAAATAAAAAAAGTGCTACAATAACCAATTCTCGGTTACTGTAAATGGTGAGAATTGGAATTCTTGGTTACTGTAACACTTTTTTTATTTTTAATTCAAGGAAAACATGGAAATTAGCTTAGGTGGCATAAAAGGTGGAATTCGAATTTTAGGGAAAATTTTGCCAATCAAACAACAAAAAATTGAAAAGATGGAATTTGATTTCCATTTTCCATGGAATTGGGATGCAATCAAACATAGCCTGATATTTATATAATTGCTATCCACGAGGTCAAGTGTACCTGGACCAAAAAAAAGGTCCTTACCCACTTAATTATCTTTTGTTATCAGATTGGATAACAGTTTTTACAATCTTTTCTGGCAGCAGTTCAAATCTAACTATATTGTGCCTTTACTTTCTGATATAGCTCAGAATACCCAATCCTAGTTGATACTGCACAATCCCCTGCCATCTAAGATAACCAAAAGAAAAAGGTCTTACTGAAAGAGTTAACCCTGGAAATAGACCTATTCAAGCTTTTTTATCACTTTATTTTGGACCTCTTTCCCAGGCATAACAGAACTATTTACATTGTTTTCATGGAATAGAATCAACCCTTATTATGATTCACTAATAGGAAAGGGAGTTCATTGATTTGATTTTTGACTATGGATACAATACTTTTTCCTATTGCTTCTTATTTAGCATCAGGATAATATCTCCATCCGTCACCATTTGAGTTGCCTCCTGGCCAGAGTATCTCTTTTCCACCAATTTCGAAGGAAGATAGTGCAACTTCTAGTATACCATACAGAGACAATGACAAGAGCAGACTAAGCTATATTCTTAATAACTTTAAGGTAGGTCACATGGATCCTTTTTCGTCACTGTGTTCCATCCATTGCTATATCTATAAAACATCCAGAATTTAGCTCCTTTACAAACACATCAAGCCACGTTAATTTTGGTCTACCTCTCTTCCCTACCATGTTCAACTGAGGTTGCATACACAATAAAAATGGGAAACACATTCAATTACAGAAACTTGGACAATCCAGATATACGCAAGAATAAAAAACAAAAACCTGGAAAGGATAAGGCAGCATTGAGAAATCCGGCCAGTTAGTATGTAGCGGGCAGACATGAGATCCCTCAGCTCATCGATGGTATTTTCATACGTGCAAGACATTTTAACAAATTTCTGTCTGGCAGACAGGCGAGCAACCAATTAAATTACTGTAGATAAGAAATTTGAGGATCAAAATGGTAGGAGAAAAGAAGAAGAGAGGATGGAAGGGCAAGGAAGAGAAACAGATCTAAGGCCCAACGGTAGTACGCGATCCAAAAGGCAGCGAAATTTCTTAATATTTCAGAATAATTAAACTCATTTCCAAATCAAAATATGACAGAAGTTGAATAAAGAGTCGTACTGATGACGGATGCTCGTAGGAAAACTATCAAAAATCAGAACTGAAGCAAGAAAGCAAAGAAAGAGGAACGGAAAGAGAGAGTGAGAACCGAGAATGAGAAAAGATTAAGGAAGCCAGCTTCTGTACTCTTCAGTCATTGACCTAGAAGCATCAATGTCATAGTCAAGCCAAAACCCTCGAGATGCTGCCTCTCTCCCACAAAATACCCAAATTTCTGCCTAATTGAAATGAGAACCCTGCCCCCTTTACAGTTTTAGCTCACAGTACTTATTTCGGAAAATTACCCAAATTACTCCCAACACAACTGACTAATGAGCATTCGCCTCAATTAATTATTTTTAATGTGTATTTACACCTCATTAAGATTTTAACCACTGCATCACCTAACTCCGGATAAGTTAATTTCATACCATTTCTGGCCTATTTGGGATTACCAAAAGTATTAACCCTACCCAACCAATACTTCAGAAAAATTACAAATTACCAATTATGTGAAATTTACTAAGACAGTCACGTCTGTTGAAAATACTAGAAAAGTGGATTTATGAGCTACAAAATATAAGATTCACTTGACATATCAATTCAGCACCTAATATGAAGCTCAAAAGTCAAGTTTGAAAGTGAATAAGAAGTGAAGAATATCGTCCTTGAAGGAGATTTATAAGAGATGAATCAGCCCATGGCCCCATTGCTACAGCTGGCAGACCGAGGCTCACCTCTGTCATGCAAAAAGAAACAACTGC
>NW_019236085.1:0-2154 GCF_002742605.1 Olea europaea var. sylvestris
GTTGCCGCTGTCGTGAATCGTCGCCGTCTTCGGTGACATACTGTGAATCTGTGATAGGGAGAAGGGAGAGTGCACTGAAAGACGGTAGAGAGAGAAGGAGAATGGAAAAAATTAGGGCTTGAATAATTGGGTGAAATATTTTAATTTAAATTATTATATCAAACTTGATTTGTACTTAAATAAAGCTTGAACCTGATTTTAGAATTTGTGTCTTTAAACACATGCATTTATGTAATTTCCACTTGTAATTTTATTAAAACTTTTTAACTGGTTCAAACTTAAATTTTTAACTACATATTTTATGATATTTACAATTGTTATCAACTTTTCAAATATATATCATATAAATTTTTATTAAAATTTATTAAAACTTTTATTAAAAAAAATTGTCAAACAAAGTAACCACTTTTAATTTGGCATCTCGAAAAATCAAGCCAATTCATTAAAATTGTAAAAATCTGGGGATATTGTTGAAATCAAAATATTTAAAATATACAAATTGTAAATAACTATAATGTAAAAAAGGTGGAATGTGATTTAGATCTGTAAAAAATAATTTTTAAGAGAATGTATGGTTAAAAGTGAGGAACAAAATTGAATTTACTTACATAATTATTTTATAAGAAGAATTAGAATTTTAAAATAAATTTGGAGAAAAATGAGTATAAAATGAGCCTCAAACAAGAGGTAAATTGTGGTGGAAAATACTTGTTTTACATACCACTTACAGATTTTATTTTATTTTTATAGATTCATAAGATGACGATAAATTGAATTAAAACTATCAAAATCTTTTCACCACTTATAAATTGTGCTTATGTGATGTGGGTTAACGACTAAAAGTAATTGAGTGAAAAAAAAATTCTTTTTTTAATTTAATTGGTGAGATTTTGGCTCAATCTAATATCATCATGTGATGTATTAATAATTAGAAATCAATCCCATAATGTTGCCTACAAGTTTGAGAAATGCTGCACTGCCATGGAAAATTTCACAGGTCCTTTACAGAACTCGAGTCTTATGATTTTTGGGTATTTTTTTAATGAGGTGGGACCACCTAATTGTGAGAGGCTTGTAAAGACCCCGTGAAATTTTCCCTGACAATGCAACATTTCTCAAGAAGGTGTATGAACTTAGCTCTGGAATATACTTGTCTTCCATCCATTCATCAACAATATTATTCCTCTATTGCAATCTAACATTCTTTCTCGTTGGCTCTCATTTTTTAAACACTCGCTTTCGTCCATTCATCAACGGTATTTTTCTTTCCCGTTACAGACCTCTCACAAATAGGTAGGTCCCATGATTTTTGGGTATTTTTTGAATGAGGTGGGACCCACCTAATTTTGAGAGGCCTGTAAGGACCTTGTGAAATTTTCCCTGATAGTGCAACATTTCTAAGAAGGTATATGAACTTAGCTTTGGAATATATTTGTCTTCCGTCAATTAATCAACGATATTTTTCCCCTACTACAATATAACATTCTTTCTCGTTGGCTCTCATTTCTTAAACACTCGTCTTTCGTCCATTCATCAACAATATTTTTCTTTCCCGTTACAACATGTTCGCTCTCTTTTTCTTTCGTGTTTAGTTATTTGGGTTTCGAATTTGAGGGATGTCTGTTAATTGATCAAATGTTTCTATTTAGGAGGTTGAGATAAGAAATAATAGCATGAAATTAGAGATGGGGAGAACCCTCAAATTCTAATTTTATTACTTTCGTAAATTAAATACGAAAATAATACATAAGACTTCGACTTCAATTTATCGCTACAATTTTAATTAGATTATAATTTAGACAATGATAGTACAAATGATATAACAATGTTTGACAAAAGAAATAGAATGAGACATATTTGCAAACGACGATAGAGATAAGATGAGAACATGCAATACATCTAAATGTAAATAAAAATTGAAAAGTTATAATTAAAGATTAGAAGATAGAGACACATAATTAAATTTCATTTTCGATAAAATTCTGAGTAAACTCTACGAGTCCAAATGGACAACTGCAAATAGTAATAAACAAGGAAATTAATAACATGGATTTAATAAACTCAAAATTTGAAAAAAAAAATCTCTGAAATAGGAACGAGGAATTTAATAATTTCCTCTTCACAACGATTATTTTGCTTTGCATGTCCATTACC
>NW_019236086.1:0-1378 GCF_002742605.1 Olea europaea var. sylvestris
TTGTTAATAGGACTCTGATAGAATTCTTTCACGCTATAGTCAATAAGAACTTGAAGAGTTATGATAATTGGTTGTCATTTATAGAATTTGCATATAATTTGTGCATGCATTCTACTACTTATACTCCATTTGAAATTGTTTGTGGTTTTAATTCATTAACATCTTTGGACTTTATTTATTTAATTATTTTTGTTAATTAGAGAGGTGGCTTGGATGGAAAGAATAAGGCCGAGTTGGTAAGATCCCTCCATGAGAAAGTACAGTGCCAATATGAGGAGAAAAATGAGCATTATGCTTCTCAAGAAAATAAAGCGCGCATTACTTTTGAATAAGGAGATTGGGTTTGGGTGCATATGAGAAAGAAATGTTTTCCAGCTCAGAAGACGTCAAAGTTGCAATCGAAAGGAGATGGCCGTTCCAAGTTTTTGAAAAGACCAATGACATTGTCTATAAATTGAATCTTCCAAGTGAGCATAACATTTTTCCTATTTTCAACATTTCAGATCATTCTCTATTTTATACAGATGGAGATTCGAGGATGAATCCTTTTGAAAACGAAGGGAATGATGTGATTCATGGTACAAGAGCTAGTAAGGACAAAGACCTGTTGATTGTGGAGAAATGACCAATGATTAGGTCACGAGAATAGAAGGTCAAAGAAGCCATGTGATTACATGTTCAAGCTATGGTAGATAAAATATCTATCACAAAAAGTAAAAGGGCAAGTTTCATATTAGGTTTGCAAGATAGAACAAAATGGATCAACTTAGTTCAAGTAGCGAAGAAGGGAGTTGAGGTGAAGATCTACGCTACAGCTAAGTATATCTAAGCATACAGCCACATAGCCCCTTATTGAGACCAAGCTAGAGGCTATTGACTGCCTCTGTGACCGTATGTATTAAGTCGAAGTGGCTGCATACTGTAATTCTAGATGCATTTTGTTTCAAACTTCGTTTACATTTCTATTTTAGTTCTTTTATGGTGTCTTTTTTATATCTTTTACAATCAATTCCCTTTTCACTAGATTTTTATAGATCCGTACAAATAGGATTATTTCTTTCATTATAAGAACACAATTTTGAGAGGTGTTATTTGTGAGGCATATTGCTTTCAGCTCGTTTTTCATTGAATTAATTTCGAATTTATCAAGAATTAAATTTTTGTGTCATTTAACAATTCAAGTAAGGTTTGTATGTTTTGTGATCATGGGATCAAGACATTATTTTCGATTTTCTTGGTCATTTGGTTCAATAATTTATTGGGTTGAACTTTTCAAACGTTGATTCTTGGCTTTCTTGGTTTTGATCTAATGTGTCATGGGTTTTGCAGCTAAAATTGCAATGTGTGTTCACATCAATCAGGATAATACTATTCGCCC
>NW_019236086.1:9918-11154 GCF_002742605.1 Olea europaea var. sylvestris
GTATACGAAGAAAACAAGAATTACAAAGAATCGACATCACCCAAAATATGTCTTAAGTTGGAACTTGACGTCTTGGTATTGTTCTTGATATTTCTTGTCACCTCTTATGCTCTCAAATTGGTTTTGATATGTCCTTCTTTCATTTTAAAGCAGCCTTAGGTCATAAAAGACTTCTCCAAGATTGTTTCCATAAGAGTTGGAGTCATATAGGTAAACTAGATGTTTTTCTTCGCAAAATGCCTATGTGACCGCATAGGTTTGAGGGATGCAACTACATAGTTCTTCAATTTTGAGATCTTAAAGTCCTTGTATATTGCAATGCGACCACATGAATGATATGGCTTTCCGACTATATAGCTATTCATAAAATTCCAAATTTGTATTTTAGTCCCTATCCTCCGTTTTCTTGTTCTTTGATCTTATTTTCCTCCTCTTCCTCCTCTTCTTCTTCTTTCAAGACTTTACTCCTTTGCTCAATTGGTCTTCAACTCTTTCACATCTTCATTTCTTCTACTGGATCATCTTTTAACTACTTGTAAATTGGTTCTCGAACTTTGGCTTTTCTCCATTTTGGTTCTTTTTTCGCTCATTTTCTTCAATTTCCACTATATTCATCAACGCCATCTTGCAAAATACAATTTACATAGAATTGTGCCATATTCCAATATAGTTTATCAACAAATATCCATGTTTTGTAGCCTAAATTACTGTAAAGAATACAGTAACACCTTTTCCAATAGAATCTTATTAGTGAACTTGTGTTCTTCTATATACTTGTCCTCTAAGAAAGTTGCATTCGTATTAACAAATATCTTCTTATTTGGAGGACTATAGAAATAGTAACACATTCGTTTTAGATATCCTACAAAGAGACAAACCTTTGATCTTAATTCCCTTTTATCTGTCTTTCCTTTAGCACATATGTTGGACTTGCCACACACAAATGTAGTGAAATTAGCTTGCACCCATTCCACAATTCAAAATGTATTTTTGGAATCGATTTGGTTGGTAAAATTCAAGATGTAAATTGTCATTTGTAGTGCATATCTCCAAAAGGAAATAGTCGATGAAGAATAACTCAACATTGATCTCTCCATATCTAAAAGAGTTCGATTTCTTCTTTTCCGAGACACAAATCTGTTGGGAAGTCCTCAATGCACTCAATTGGGACAATATCTAATTATCCAATAAGTAGAACTCAAACTCTTGGAGATAGATATTCGTTACCTCAATCAA
>NW_019236086.1:12587-15705 GCF_002742605.1 Olea europaea var. sylvestris
TCCTCTTATTTCCTCCTTTACCACCAGAGGGATTAGGATATGAGGGTCCGACTACCACTATAAAAGCATATTCATTTTTGGCCTTCAGAATAGTTTTTGCACTTTAGAGCTCTTTCATTAATTTTGTCAGAAACATGTTCATTTTGTATAGATTATAATCAACTTTTAAGTTAGAGAACATCTCAGGGATAAAATTGATTACTAGAGTTAGATATCCAATACACACTCGCATTTTATTTAAAAATCAAATCTAGTCACTCTTGTAGGATAAAATAGCATAATTGGAAAAACAAATTAGTCTCTTTTATTAAAATGGTCGACTTTAATAATATCATTTATAGTATAATTAAGCATTATTCCATATGGGACGATGCTTTTCTCATCATATTAATCTTTACATTGTTGTAATTCTTGTGCAACTTAAGACAATAAGTTGCTTTTTCGTAGTGTTGGAAAACTCATAATAGGTAGAACGGTGTTTATGGAATATGTGGGCAACAAATATTATTCATAATATTTATGACGTGTGTGATTGCGTGAGATAATCTTGAATGCAAATTCTTGTTTTTATATGAATTCAGACTAGGAATAGAGATGGATTATGTTTACCATAGGTTTATTCTATCTTGAAAAAGAAGTGTGATTGTTACAAATCAATGAATTATATTAATTAACACAAGCCGAGAATTAGAATTAAAAATTGATTAGCTGATATAATAATCACATCTAGTCTCTATCGTAGGATAAAAATACCATAATTAGAAAACAAAATCAATCTCATTTGTTAAAACGATCGAATTTAATAATATCGAATACACTAGAATTAACCATTATTCCTTGTGGGACAATACTTTTCTCATCATATTAATCTTTACATTGTTTTACTGCTTGTGCATTGTTAGGACATTAAGTTGGATATTGGTGTTGTTGGAAAACTCACAACAAGTAGAAGGCTATTTATTGAACATACGGCCAAATAATATTAGGAATAATATTTATGTCACTTGTGATAGCATGAGACAATCCTAAATTTACATGCATGTTTTTCATATCAATTTGGACTGAATAGGGCTGAGTCATGTTAAACATAGATTTATTATATCTTTTAAAAGAAGGTTGAATACAAATACATGCATTATATTAATTAACATAAGTCAAGAATTAGAATAAAAAATTGATTAGTTGAGTCAGATATCCAATACACTCACTCACATTTGTTTTAAAAATAAAATCTAGTCACTTTTGTAGGATAAAAATAGCATAATTAGAAAACGAAATCAATTGCTTTTATTAAATGATGGAATTTAATACTATCGAATATACTAGAGTGAACAGTTATTTCGTGTGGGATCATACTTTTCTCATCACATTAGTTAGGCTAATAAACGCGTGCATTTGTTGATGAATTATATGAAAATTTGGCTTATTTCATTGTTTATTGTGTGTTTTTGGAATACATCGATGAATCTGGTGGATTTGGAGAAAAGGAGTGAAAAAGGACCAAATTGGAGGAAATCGAATATTCGGATGTCAACATGCAAATTATCAATATATGAGATGAACTTCGAAATCAAGATGCGGATATATTCGGAGCCAATCGAAAAAGAAATGAAGGCATTGGAACAAGAAGAAGTGATAAAAGGGGACAAAGAGCACAACGGAAATATATAGGGACAAAAATTGTAAATTGTAAACTTTACTTAAGACTTGCGATAGTATAGGCATTCATTAGATATGGCTACATCTACTATTCCTGGGACTAACTTCAAAGAAACTATTTGTTCGATGTGGTCGCACCTAATCCTTCTATGCGGCGACATAGAAGGTCTCCTAAAGGAAATCCCAATTTTCCTTTTTCTACTCAAACAACTTTGGGGGTGTTTAAAAAGATCTAGAGCCACCCAGAATGGAGAAGTGAGATATTCTAGAGAGTTCACATCATTGAGCAAGAAATTCATTGCTTGGGGACGGAATTGCATTCGATTATTAAAGATTTCAAGATTCCGTTATTATCTCTTGACTCAGGTGACGTTCTTCTTTGTTTCTTGTAGTTTTCATAAAAATATGCTAGAAAGAATCGTCTTTTGAAATCCCATTGTTGAACGGGTAGAGAGGGCTGAAAGTTAATAAAAAGTTGTGTTCTAGAGAGTTATTGTATTGGATGGATGACAAGACTTTTTTATTTTTAATTTTAATTTGAGACTTCGTGTTTTTTTATTTAAATTCTTGTATTGTGATTCCACATATTAGTCTTTATATTGTTTTAATGTTTGCGCACCATTAGGACAATATGTTGCTTATTCTAAGTGTTGGAAAATTCACAATAAAAACAATGCTGTTTATAGAACATACGAGCATTAAATACTAGGATTCATATTTATGGTGCGTGTGACTGCGTGAGGTAATCCTCGATGCAAATACATGTTTTTCATATGAATTAGAATTAGGAATAGAATCGAGTCATGCTAAACATAGGTTATTATATCTTGAAAAAGAATAATGAATAAAATTGGATTGCCGATTTTTACAAAAATTCATGAATGATATTAATTAACACAATTCAAGAATTAGAATTAGAAATTGATCAGTTGAGTCGGACATCCATACACTCATTCACATTTGATTTTACAACCACTTCTTTCATTGTTGAAAAGAAAAGTAACTAAATTTTAGTTGCTTCAGTGATATTTTATCATCAAAAGTCATTAATAAAAAGACAAATCAAGCAATTATTGAAATAAAATTAATTGATTGTCAATATTAATTTTTAACGACCATTTCTTTCGTTATTGAGATATTGACAATTAAAATTTGGTTTCCTTCATTGTATTATGATGACAAAAATAATTGATACAACAACCAAACAGTGGTTATTTAAAAAAAAAATCAATAAAAACATTTTATGACCAATTATTTAGTTATTGAAATAATATATTTAACAACCAAATGTATTTTAGTCATTGAATATATTAGCCAACACGTCTTCACCATCCAAGAAACAACTAACTAATTTCGATAGTTGAATGTGATCAACAAAAAATGTATACTCTATAACGATTTATGTGGTTATTGAAAGTGATATTTCCTGTTATGGCTACACACACACACACACACAAAA
>NW_019236086.1:16338-48138 GCF_002742605.1 Olea europaea var. sylvestris
ACAGTGCAATGGGAAGCGCCGGTTAAAATTCCATCGAAATAACGGATAATAAAAGTACACAATATTTTATTGAGATGACATGAAAAGGAAAAAAAGATGTAATAAATGACCCCCTCCCAAAACACGTCCATCTATCGCCATACCTACAAAGGACATATAGAGAGCCACCGGTGAAACATCGCAAGAGATTCTTTAGGTTTGTACTCTGCTGCTGTATGACCTGCACCCTACAAAACAAAATCAACTTTAATTTGTAGTTTTTCTAATTCTTTGGGAGAAAGAGCATAGAAAAACTTTTCTTGCCTTCACTGTAGCAAATGTTAGAAAGAATTCATTCTTCTTGTACTTCTCTGTGTATCTACAAAGTACAAAGTTTATTGCAATTTTGAGAATAATACCAAGCAATATATACGCATGTGTGTGTGTGAGAGAGAGAGAGTTCAAGAAATGAAAACCAACCCTGCGACTTGGCCATCAACTTGCCAAGGTCTCCAATCTTCAAAAACAGTCATATTGAGACTACGAATCCATTTTAAAGGACCCATATAAGGTGCAACCATGTCATGATCTCCACTAGAAAGAAAAGAAGCATAGTTAGAAAAAATATATAAATTTCAATAAATGAATAGTTATGTGTTAGGAAAAATATATAAAAATTTATATAAATGTACAGTTACTTTTTTTGTTTAATGATCTACAATGAAATGTAAACCAACAAATACATTTTAGTTGATGGATAAGACTAAACTTAGAACATATTAAGTCACAGTTCCAGTGTTAGAAAGAAACTAATATTACTTATATATTAAAACTTCGAATGCTTTGTTGCTGAAAAGTTTATAATATTGAAGAACACTTTCTACATCTTCTTCATAATATAAGCTGTGGTTGCATCTCGTCCAGTCTGTTACCGTTCCCTGGAGATCAAAATAAAAGATTACCCTAGAGATTTTGATAAAATATACAACTTTTCAATCTTTTGCCATTTAACATACCTTTCTAGTATGAAGAGCAACTTGGACAGTCGGATCATTTGCCCAAACATAAGATGTTAGATAATTTTGAGGCTGTACAAAAGAAATTTGTTCTTGAGAAATTGAGCGTGCTTGGTAAGATAAAAAAAATTGCTAGAAACACGTAGTTTTAAAAAGTAAATTGTAACACTTACTTTATATATATATATATATATATATATATATATATATATATATATATTAATGTTAAAGGATAAGAAAAATAAAATAAGATTCAAAATATTACCTCTTGGATCGATTGAAGGGCATTAAGACATCGCAAATTATTTGGATCAGGATTGTAATATTTTCCATCACAACTAACTTTTGCTGACTGAAATTTTACCAATTAATTCCATGAGATGCAAAACGCTTCATTTTATCATCAAAATGGTTGGAAAAAAAAAATGAATACCTCAAAATATTCATCTGATATAAGTGCCATGCGGTGAGCATATGGAATTCGTTCATTAAAATCAATGTTTGGATCTGTTAGTCCACTGCCGATGATGTATCCCTGTTCCCATTTTGAAGGTACTCAACCGTTAGCATGAAATATTGAGTATTGGCAAATAAAATAAGGAGAAATTCGTATATTTGTGAGAGATAATTAATACTTGGAAGGACATTTGTGGCTCAAGTCCTGCTTTATTTCCTACATTACAATCAAGATTAACAAATTAATCAATCTTAGTTGGTGGACCAAAAAAATCAAATAAAATTTTGTAAGCTTCATTTTTTTTCCTTTTCAATATATATTACCTAGTAATATTTCCATCGCAATCATGGGAACAAGTTTCCCTCCATAAGATTCACCCCCAACATATAGACGATTTTTGATAAACCTTGGGTGTTTCAATAACCACTGCACTATTCTCAATATATTGTTAGTTCACTAACATTGAAAAAAGTTGAGTGAGTGGACAAAGATTGAAATGTGTAAGAACTACTAGTAAGTCTTGCATCAAACTTCATTTATATTTCTTCAATTAGTAATGCCAACCTACCTTCCTAAGAAATGTGTAATTATCTTTTGAAGATTTGGAGTCCGAGGAAGAATAACCTTGTGCAGTGTTGGCATACGAAAATCCGCTACCAACAGGCCAATCTATGAATATAATATTGGCAACCTGAAATTCATGTGACTACATTACAATGGTAGCGAGCTATTAAACACATACATACATGAATTTAAAGATACATGGATTGAAAGATGTTTCTAACCTTGGTCCATGAATATGGATTTCGTAGAATAGATGGTAAGCTTCCATCAAAATCTGCAATATCAAAAGCTAAGGGACCTGCACAAGAAAACACTAGTTGGTGCGAGTATAATAAAAGTTACATTTATCAATTATAAATAAAAATATTTTTCTTTCTTCCTCTGTAAATATTGCTGATTATATATACCAATTTCTAGCAGAGAAACCGTTTATTTCCAGACCAATGTGTAAAAAATTGGACAGCTTAATTGACTGAAATAGTAATTTCAGTCTTTCGGATATATAAACATCGAAATTTAAGTTAAAAATATTCTTAAGAAGAATACACAATTAATGGAAGTGTGTATGCATAGCGGGAATTTTCTCTTTTCTACATATAAGAATCTTTGTGGATCATTATATAACTACACATGTTGATATAAAATTTCATTTTGAGACATGGTGGATAAAGGTTTGATTACACTAGTTAAGATTTCTTGTAATTTCAATCCTTGTAAACTTGGTACCAAAGTTCTTCCCCTAAATAAGTTTAGAAATTGCTTGAAAATTCTAAAATGTTACTCGAAAGGTGTAATGTTTAGAATAACAATCAATGTAGTCTTATCTTTTACAGTTTAAACTAAATCTATTTTTTTATTTTTCTTTGTTACAGGTTCTAGTAAGTTATACATTGTTTTTGAAGTTCCAGACACTAGAGTTAAAGCCAACATTAGTCCAGCAAGATGAAGATTTTGAACATTGATAGTCTCCCTAATTGTTGACTCTTTGACGTGTTGACCATTGTTGATACAAATGCATTTGTAACATACGATTTCTGGTATCTTTTGGTTTAAATGAAGGTTTTAATTTGGCCTTACACCTGGCGTATTTATGGGCATTGGATCTGTATTTTTTGAAACCCATATAAATAGAGCCTTAAACCATATAAATAGAAATTTGTGGTTTCTCCGAAGGATTAATTGTTTACTTGATTTTAATGATTTGGAGCATAATTTATTTTGTAGATGCTCAACGGGTGAGTAACATTTTAGAGTGTGGGAATATCCTGACTTTTTAGTGGATGAAAAATTCTTGTGTTTGATTTTTATAATTTTATGCGAAGGTTTATTTTTGATATTTTTGTTAAACAGTCAATTGAGGACCAACAAGGCATAATCACCAAAAGAAAGATCTAACATTCGCCATCAGCCTAAACTTATTAGGATTGTTCCCTATACAATGTTGTGTCCACTGCAATGGAGACCCCTACCGAAACTCATGAATGAAGCTGCATTAATATTCTTAGATCTTTTTGGAGTCCTAGGATATTAGATCGCACAAGATCTTGTGTGTGTTGTACACTAACTAGGACCACACAACGAAATACTATGAATACACACTCTTTATTATTCAAGTACATTTTACTCTATAAAATTTTCGAGCAACATCAATATTTCGTGATTATTTTGGTCTATCGCTTTTGAACATGTACACTTAAAGAACAAGTTATTAAACTAAGTCTAGAAAAAAATTGAACACTTGTAGTATACACATCTTTTTAGATTATAGAAAAGGGAGTAGAACGTCCTACAAAATTTGTGGACAATAAGTAGATAATAGTTGTGAATGTGATGTTGAAATTAATATTTGATTTTGATTACATATTATAACAAGATTATAATTTTTTTACAGACAAACACAAATATATATATATATATATATAGAGAGAGAGAGAGAGAGAGAGAGAGAGAGAGAGAGGGAGAGAGAGAGAGCACCTATTTCATAAACAAGGCTGGATAACCCAGAGCAACCGGGTCCACCAGTAATCCAAAACAAAAGAGGATCCACATTAGGATTGTCTTCGGATTCAACGAAATAGTAGAATAGTTGCCTTTCATCATTTTCTCCCACAGCTATATATCTAATCAATGATTCAAACAGAAATATTTATAAATAATATAGATTCTTGAATTTAACTTATATTTGATAATTAGATTGGACACAACACTACTAAGCATGGAAAAAATAAAAATCATTTTCAATTGTATTGTTTGCAGAAATAAAGAATGGAAAACTGACCCGGTTTCTAGTTTGATGGGCAGAGTACCCGAATAACCCGGAAGGGCGCCGATAATGGACTGTGATGTTCCATTGTTGAACAGTAGCAGAAGGAGAAATGCATGCAATTGTATCCAATTCATAATAATCTCCCCAAAATTAAACTTCCGAAAAATGTATTTTAATCTGCTTTCAAGATTAATTTGTAAGGACTGGGATTTGGGATTTGAAATTTGAAATTGATGGCAGAGCAGGTGGAAAAATGTGCAGACATTGGATTCGACAAATTTGTATCTAAAGGGACAGAAACAGACCTCCACGTTTCAATCGTAATTACTTTCAAGACATGTAGAATAACTTGTATTCAGATTAAGCAATTGTTAGAATCACATTATTTTCATAAGAATGCATATTCTGTTGATGAAGGTTAAGAAATAAGCAAAAAAAATTGAATTTGTGTGTAATATTATTTTGAACTTTACTATTTGTACACTGATTTTTGTCAAATTACTATTTAAAAATGTATTTTTTTTAAATAATGTAGGTCAAACAAGTCTAAATAAGAATTTTAGTACTTTCCAACATTGTATTTAATTTTGTATTTTCCGCTTCCATAAGTATCATTATCAATCAATATGAGGACTTATTTTGTACCCATAGTAGGCTGAAGATATCTTGTCCATCGGTGAGGCGATAAGATATGATTTCTCCCGTGCTGATGGGGTTTAAAATATTGATGTCTTGACATCTTAAGGTGGGCAAGATATCTCCTACCCCATCAGTCATTACATCAATAATAGTTATCATGCTATATGAATATAAAATTTGACACAATGTCACCTGCAGTTTTATCATTGAACAATTTTAAACATTGTCAATTTTTTCCCTTCAATCACTTACTTCCACATGTAATTGTGTCATGTTTTCTATCAAAATCTTATGTCAAAGTAGCTTTGTCCATATATCATTTAGATACTATCATTATATCAATTAGATAATCAATTTACCTATTATAAACTAAACATATAGCTGTATTTTAATATTAAAGTAACATTGATAAAACATAGTAAATGATAAAATTTTTAGGTCAAAAATCAAATTCAAATCCTTTTTTAAAAATTGAATTCAAAACACTTTTAAGCTCTAAGAAATCCCAAACGATTCTATTCTGTCTGGATTCTTTTTTAGGAATTGCATTTAAAACACTTTTAAAAAATTGCACTCTCACCCAATTTTAAAACTATAAACAGGCCCTACAATTTAACAACTTGTAGAATAGGCCCTTTTGAAATTGCAACTTGATCCCTACAATTTCACAAATTGCAAGGCAAGCCCCACTACCAAACTCAATTCGAAAACCCTTAACCTTTCATCTCGACAGGTTCGACAGTTGCTGCTAAAATAGCGATAGTGTCTAGCACCGTTGGAAGAAGCAGCGCACTCATGATTGCAAATAAAGGCGCGTGACAAGTGTCGCTAATTTGTACGCGATAGCCATACTATTGTTTCGAGGCAACTGTGCACCACAATCACCTCTACCAATCGACGATGTCTATTCCCATCAACAACACCGTCAACTACCTCTACAATTTCTTTTTTCGATAAAAATAAATAAATTTATTTTCAAATCAAATGTAGAACATGAAAAATCAATTTTCTTAAAAGGTAGGAATAAAAAATTTACAACAATAAACCATCGATTGTGTTTTAAAATTTAAAAACAAAATTCTGAAAAATACAAAGTCTTCTTTGATACCTCTGTTTGGAACTTACTTATATATGCCCAGCAAATTTAAAACACTTTTCAATTTTCTTCAAGGAACATCTTTATGTTTAGATAGAAATTATAATTAGAGTTATACCTTTATAAATTATTCAAACTCCTTTGAGAATCTTGATCACTAACAATAACGATTTTTTGCTTCTCCTTTCGAATCTTAATCTACCATGATCTTTTCAGACCATAACTGTCCAATTGTCCTACTGTCAATGATAATTCTCACGAAAGAACAGGAATGAAAGACTATGATTTCTTTTTCTTGTTTTAGTAAGATTATGATATTGTGATGTAAGTTTTTGTTGTAATTGTAATCGTAATTAAAATCTTAAACCTTAATTTTTTATTTATAGATATTTAAGTGGGCTCTTGACCCACCCAATAAACATGAGTCAGTCTCTAGTTAATTAATCTAAATAATTACTCTTATGTCCATAAAATTAACTAATTTACTTAAGTTCAAAGTTATCACATTTGTCTTAATTAATTATTAATACCATTGTTTTCATTCTCCTTTTTATGTATAATCCATTAAGTTCCCAATTACGAGGTTAGACTATGAGAATTATTATTTTGATATGATAAAAAATAAGACAAACAAAACTCGTCTTTTAATTCATCATTAAACCACCTTGATTAATTAATTTACATTTGTATTTCCGGTTAGCATCTAGCAATTGTCAGGATAATACGTGCCATGAAAAATGTCATATAGTATCACAAAACGAAACCTCTGTTGTTTACCTTGAAATTAAAATCATATTGTAATTATAATATGATCGATTACAAAATATGAAGAAGCGTCAATCTCGATTAATGGATCATATCTTCCGTCCCTCTCTTGAGTCAATAATCGTCAAAATTTTTTTGAACTTACACACTAACTTGGTTAGGGATTTAGATAATCAATCAATCCCTCCTACAAATGGCCCGTTCCCCTTGTACAGTTTCACATCCCTCGTCCACATCAAACCATTACTTACTAGACTCATCTACTTGACTATATGTCTCCAATCCTTTCACCTGATTCACTTGAGACTTAAGGTATGGTCGAGCTCCTCTCTAGATTCCTCTTATATACCCATTCTAAACTGAATATTTTGCTTTTCTTTCTGCTATGTCTCACTTTACTAATCATACTCGATTTTCTCAAGTTGTTAAGCATTTACATTAGCGTGATACTATGCTTGCTGGACTCCAAGCTATTGAGGCTAAACATAATGGGAGGCTCACCTCTTTTTCTCCTACAAAGAAACACAGTTTGTAAATGGATTTTTAAAACTACACTTAATATCGATGATTCTATTGAGCTGTATATGGCTCAATAAATGGCCAATGACTATATACAAGTTGAAGAGCTTGACTACCATCACATTTGTGTCCCTACTACTAAACTTGTCTTCGTGCGATGTGTTCTTGTTGTATCAATTGCCCTCATTAGTATATTCACAATTTGGATGTGATTAAAGCCTTCTTACATAGTAATTTGAATGAGAAGGTTCATATTACTCTACTTTATGGTTGTTGTTGCAAGAGAGAGAATCGTGTTTGTCGTTTGAACAATTCACTTTATGGACTTAAGCAAACTTCATAGATTTGGTATTCTAAGCTCTCCAGTCCTCATTGAAGCTAATTATGCTCAATCATTGGCTGATCACTCCATGTTTACCCGTAACTCTACTTCCTATTTTATAGTTCTTATTTATGTTGAAGACATCTTTCAATCTTTATTCGATCTAAAAAATTTCCCAACTAATCATTTTAAGAGTAAGAATCTTACTACCTGAAAGCTTTTCTTGGGCAATAAGTGTTGGAAAAATTGGTGATTTGTGTGTATATAAAATATTATTTAACACAACACAACATATAAGTAATATTATTCAATAAGAATACAAACATAAGAGGATAGTTAGAAATGACAATTAGACAACACAAATATAACTCAATAACAATATAATATAAATTGAGAATAGAAATCAAGCCTTGTAAGTCACGTCGATGACGCTGTTCTAAAGTCGTGTTGCCTCCCCTTCGTGTGGGTTCTTTCGGCACTACACGACTCCAAGATAAAATCCGTATGACTCTCCTTCTATGAGCACGACCATAGGGAGATAAAGAACAAGTCTCACATAAAATTGCCAAAAATTATAGAAATATAGTATAAAATAATTAGAGAGTAGTATAGTGTAGTATGAAAACACTAAAGAATATCTTTTGTGTTTGATTTTTTGTGTATCAAGGAATGTGAAATCCACCCCTTTTTATAGTAGAAAATTCAACCCCCCATATTTATATCATTAAAACACAAGTTATAATATGTATTATGGTATTTTAATTTTATGTTAAAACTTAAAATTAAAAAGGTTTTAATTTGAAAGGTTGAAACTTTTATTCTTAAGTTACAATCTAAATTATGAGATTTAATTTTGAATTAAAAGTTAATATTGAAATCAGAAAAGAAAATTAATATTTATTGTGAAAGTTTAAAACTTTAAAATATGTTCTAACAATCCCCTACAAGTTTTAAACTTTCAAAATAGATAAATATATATAATAGTGGCAAAGTTATACTGTTTAATAGGTTTATGTGTCTTTTGGACTTGAACCTCACTTAGTGATAACAATTTTTATTTGAGAGATCCATAATGGACTAAGCCTTGAATTAGGTCCCTTCAGCCAAACTTCAATTGTTTCACACACAGTATCGATTTAGACTCAGTTTATAGCGGGTAGCTCTATTAATGGTTATGCACTCTAATCTTGATTCTATTAAGAATCTCTAGGGAATAGCCAAATCTCATAGCCACGGCCTCATAGCAACTCTTACATAGGTGAGTCCTCCAAGGGTGTGTGTGACCCACACCTCGTAAGAATTCTCGCCTTAGTATTCATTCAGGGTTAAACCCTTCCTAACATCACATTATTATTAGCACTATATCACCATAGGGATGAGTACAAATAAGATAGTGCTATACAAATCACGCAGTGCGGATTGTTTTTACGACATTGAACCTTTTTCATGGGATCTCTAATCACAAAGGTTGAGTTACTCCCGAAGGTGACTCCCTTATGGGTTTAAACTCATTCCATATATATATATATATATATATATAGATATATATATATATATATATATATCCTTGGATTTTAATATATTCATGTTCCTATCAGACAATAATTTGGTACCATAATATTTGCAAACTCTTATTTTCTGCTTGCACATTAGTACATCTGCAAAATCTTCTAAAACATTTCAAAATATTAAAGTTGCGTTAAGTATAATAAGATAAATAGTGAAACTTAAAACTGACTTCTAATCACATGTTTGAACATGTGCATCCATTCAACTTTTGTATTTGACCATCATATTCTGAAGATATCCATCGTGTGGAGCTTCTTTGAAAATGTTCCATGTCTACAAACACTTCTAAATACTTTCACAAAATATTAGTGTCACAGTATATGAGAATAACTTAGATAGATTTAAACAAAAGAATGACATTTCGATATTCATCCAACTTTTCTTTGAGCATTGACGAAAGAAATGAAAATTATTTTAAATAGTTTAATACCCCACATTTCAAGGATATCCAATTTGAATTGAGTAATTATATGATCTTACAATTTATCTCTTTTGATAGGATTAAATGTTGTGAGGAAATGATTGATGCACATGTTCATCAATCTAACAGTTTCATGAATTCTACCATCCAATATATTAACAAATTCTTCTTTAAATACATTTGAAAAATATTAGTCATGACACTAAAGAATAATCACCTTGTTAAACTAAATCACAAATTAAGGTTCAAGCTATCATTTATAACCTTAGACAATTAAATTCTTAAATATGCATGGTGGTGAAATTGGTCGTGAGAAAGGTGTAAAGAAATAGGGACTACTAAGTTTTCACCCTTT
Source organism: Olea europaea var. sylvestris (assembly GCF_002742605.1). Taxonomy (NCBI): domain Eukaryota; kingdom Viridiplantae; phylum Streptophyta; class Magnoliopsida; order Lamiales; family Oleaceae; genus Olea; species Olea europaea. The sequence continues at coordinate 26,307 of NW_019236086.1, forward strand.
GTATTTATCATGTTTTGCCCTATAACTGAGAAGACTCTCAAAGAGATTTGAGTGAAACTAAACTTCTTGATATTCATGTTTGATAAAAGTATCATGCTACTTAAGATCACACATGCCTTTGAAAATTATCTTAATGCATTTAAAGTTTTAAAATGTAACTTTCCTTTATTTAATATTCTGCAATCTATCAAGACATGTAACTTCCTTAGATAATTATATAATCATTCACCAAAAAAATCGAATAATGTAAGCCAACATATTCTCTAAATAATCGAGCTTTTAAATTTTTATTTGCTCTATTTTTTTTTCACAATGAAATTAACAATATGATGGTAGTTATATGTGAATCCTATCAAAATAAAGATAATAATGTATACAATTTTATAACTGCACCCATTTAAGAGTAAGTTACAATATTTATATTATATTCAAAATATAAAACTTCCCATATCTATCATTATTTACCTAATCGTTGCAAAACTCGTGTATATGCACAAATATTAATGACTACATAAAATTATATAATTTTACCTTCGACTTCGAGCATCTGAGCTTGGAAAATATATTTTCCTTTATTGGTCATCAAGTAAATAGAAATTAGCATCATGATGGTATAGTGTATACACACACACACACACACACACACATATATGTACATATATATATACATATATATGTGTATGTGTGTGTGTGTGTATATATATATACACACACACTTAGTTATATTTACTTAGTTATATCTCAAGTTATGTTTATCATGATGCATTATCACTCCTTATATAGGGATAAATATAACCCCTACACTTATGAGAATTAAATCATTTAAAATGATGTTACACTTAATATTATTAATTTAATTTTGTATTAAATTGAAATTAAAATAGAAACAAGTTGAAAGGTATTAATTGGAAATTTTAAAACTTAAATTATTTATTTTCCAACATTATCTAAATTTAGATTTTTCCTAGAATGCACAAAAATTAATTTAGCATCAAAACATGGTAAATTAATTTGCCTCTTGAAGATTACTTAGAAATCAAACTCCTTAGTACAAGACAAGATATTTGTGAAGATTAGGGCCAGACCTCATATCGGATCTGATTGAAGTGTACGCATGCTTAAGCAAAATAGTTAGTAAATTATTAGAGAAAGTAAAGAGTTTCTGTAGCAAAGGCTGGCTAAATTTACATAGTGGTCTTGCATGTTGTAGCCAAAATTTTTAATACTAACCAACATTAAAGAAAACCTTTTTATTAAGGATGCTTAAAATTATACATATTTAGACAATACAAAACTCGACATATGAAAAGATTGTGCTTCCATTAACTGAAAGTAGCTAATTGAATGTCCTAGAGGAAAAGAGTCCACCCTAAATGCTTAGTATAGCATAATTCTGGTAACTAATACTTATATCAAGGCAGATGGTATACATTGGTTTGACTCGAAATATAGAATGGAACGATACTCTAAAGGAAAAGTCTTTTAATCAGTAGTACTACGAATTCAATGATTAAATGACAATAGTAACTACAGGTGTTTCCAATACTTCTTTTCATAGTGTTTTCCTGTTAGTCGATTTACCTCAAGTACTTATTTCATGACAAAGACCTTTTACATCTCTACCATCAAATTTTGAAGGTAAACCACTCCAATCCACGCTATATATCTAAATTTGCAAGTATACTAAGCAATATCATCATACACACAAATCACACAACACGACTTTAGATTGTTGAAAAAATTGGTGATTTGTGTGTAGTTAAAATATTATTTAACACAACTATTTTGAACATAAACATATAAGTACTATAATTCAATAAGAATACAAACATAAGAGGAGAGTTAGAAATGGCAATTAAACAATACAAACATAATTCAACAATAATATAATATAAATTGAGAATACAAATCAAGTCTTGGGAGTCACTTTGAGGACGCTGTCCTAAAGTCATGTTGCCTTCCTTTCGTGCGGGTTCTTTCAGCACTACACGGTTCCAAGATAAAACCCACATGACTCTCCTTTTATGGACACGACCATAAGGAGATAAAGAACAAGCTTCATATTGAATTGCCACAAACAAAAGAAATATAGTATAAAATGATTAGAGAGCAATATAGCGTAGTATGAAAACATTAAAGAGTATCTTTTGTGTTTGATTTTGTGTATCAAAGAATGTGAAATCCACCCCTTTTTATAGTAGAAAATCCCCCCACATTTATATCATTAAAACATAAGTTATAATATGTATTATGATATTTTAATTTTATGTTAAAACTTAATATTAAAAAGGTTTTAATTTGAAAGGTTGAAACTTTTATTCTTAAGTTACAGCCTAAATTATGAGATTTAATTTTGTATTAAAAGTTAATATTGAAATAAAAAATGAAAATTAATATTTATCATGAAAGTTTAAAACTTTAAAATATGTTCCAACAATAAGTTCGCGAACTCTTCTTCTTGGATTTTTATCAATCAAAGAGTATACTCGACATTTTTTCTGAATCTGGAAATCTTGGTATGTGTCCTGCCCATTTCCTACAGAATGCAATTTGAAGTTTCTCTACCTTGATCCCCAAATTTATCATACTTTGATTGACATCTATTTATCCTCATGATATTGCTTTCTTTGTGAATATCCTCAATTAGTTCATGCAAAGTCCTAGGATTTCACACTATGAGACTATTCTCTATGTCCTCTGGTGTTGTAAAGGTACTCCTAGCCATGGACTCTTATTTCCATCTACATGTGATTTTCATGTTTAAACCTGTTCTGGCTGTGATTGGGCTGGCTTTCCTGCCACTCGACGCTCTATTACATGCTTCTTCATTAGCTAGATAACAGTCCCATTTCATGGAAAACTAAAAAGCAAAATGTTGTTTCCCACTCTTCAATAATAGCAGATTGTCATGCCTTGGCCTTTACTGCTTGTGAACTTGTTTGGCATAATCTACGAGTCTTTGATCGCCATCCAATGTTAGCCTTGTAATCCCATTTTCCATTAACAAACAAAACACATTGAGAATGATTGTCCAATAGTTCATAAAAAATACTACTCAAGCCTCATCACTCTATAAGCTGTAGCGGAAATCCCTCGATAAATCTTGATTCCGAGCTTAGAAAAAAATGAAACGAACACAGGTTTACCTCGGCTCGACTCAAGACTTTCATCTTTACTTTGGATTGCCCAAACTCTCTCAAACCCCACAAAGGAGAAGGGTGGTAGTGTTAGCAATCCACAAAGGTATGGAGAGGAAGAATAAGATGTCACAATGGTTGAATCTCACTCACAACCTCACATGGCTTTCCTCTCTTTCGGTTTCCTCTCTTCTCTCAACTCTCCTCTCCATTGCTACAACACACACACACCACCTAAACGGCTGGGAGATAAATACATATATAAAGGTTAGTTTAGGTCACTCCAATTAGGCCTAGGGTTCATTAAGAGGGCTACCAATTAACCTAAACTAATGGGCCAATATTCAACTCCATATTAATCACTAAATGGTCCAACTAACCAAATAATCATCCAACCCAAACCCGATCCATCCAAAAGCGTAGTTCGTCTCCGAGCCAAGCTAAGTCCATGGTGTGGATAAATAATCCGAGAACTCTTTTAAATCATCACCCGGATTATTGGGTATCAAAAACCCAACAAATCTCCACCTTGATGTCCAATAAATCTGCAAGCAATCAAAACACATAGTTAACACTTGCATAATCAAGGTAGCCAATAAAATTGGATCACAGACCTTACCTCGTGTTTCCAACTTGAAACACATAATATACCTGCTCTATGTACTCAGTGGGGCTAAGGTCAAAAATACCCAAGTAGAAGCAAATATTTAACAGTAAACAATCAAGAGCAAATACACATGCGATGAAGATATACTTAGGATAACACACAAAGATCTTTTCAGAAACACGTTCACATAAAACCATAGAATAACACCAAATGAATCAAATCACGGTCAACCACATATGCAACACATGCATAAATGACCCTAAGAAAAGATCTCACTATACTTATCCTATCCCATTCTGTGTTGCTCACACCTCGAGAACATATATCTCCTCTCATCGCCCATCAAGCTCAATAGACAGATCACTCAACTCATGTCTAACTGGTAAGTCACAATAGATCCTAAGTCTACGGGATAATCCTTTATCTCCACATCACTTCTCCCAACCTACGTGGATAATGGGTCTCCACCTAACAGAAGTGATAGAAGTGCCTCTCTCATACTCCACCTGATCGGGTCTCTTTCCAGATAAAGGATTCTAGACATTTGATCACATCTCCACTTATGATCCAAATCTCACACTCCACATCCCCCATGCATATCACCAATGCACCTCTAGGCATCTATACTCCACCTTACCAAAAGATATCCAACTCACTGTTAATGCATCACAAACTCACTACGGCAAAACAACACCTTTCGGTGACTACAAAGGTTCTCCAATCACCAAAGCTCCAAAAATCCACAAAGAAAACGGCGAAGGTGGCACTCACAAAGAAAAATCAAAGAAAGAGTCGGTTACTTCACAACACTCAAAAAGGAAGCTCACAAAGATAAAGAAGGTAACCCCAACATGGCTGCCTCACATAATCTCACAAACCACACAGACTCACAAAGATAAAGGAAAGAAACGGCTGCCCAACTTTCTTCTCACTACCACACTCTCACACCACTCACAGAGCAAATAGAGTACACCACAAAACTTAACCCACAATGCATATAAACATATTACACAAAGTAATAAGTCACTCTAATTCATGTAATTACACACATCAAACATATTGAAAGTGTAACATCAACATTGCAACAGAACTAAGTGACCACATACATGCAGAAAGGATTACACACAGATGCAATGCAAGAACAGGTTTATTCTCTCAATAAATCTCACTAGGATCACTACTCGATCCTAAAGTCACATTTGCCTCGTCTCTATCCTCATCTTTCCTTTTATTATCATCCTAGGACAATTTCTTTTCAATTATGCCCAAATTTTACCACAGTTAAAAAACATATTTTATTTTTCGCACTTGCCTTAGACCTATACATGCCAACATTACCAAATAATGACCACAAGCAAAGTAGTGACACATAATTCACACAGAACAGTCAAGTAAATTTTCCTAAGGTCACATGCAATTCTATCGGTGTAGAATAATTAGTGACAAATTCAGATAGAATTTAAGATAATTAATTAACACGTAATCCCTAGGTCTAGCAACAAGTAATGATTACCCCAAACCTAATGTCACATCACACAATGACTTCTAACGCGAAAAATAAATAATTAACCTACACATTTATTTTAACTGCAATAATAAAAAGTAACGAATACGATACCAAGCGGACCATGTCTGAAGATCCATAAATATCGAGACATGTGAATTCACCACTTTAGGACTACGATTATTCGTCCTAAAGTCATTGAAAACTGCAGCAACCAAAAAATCACGATCGAGTCCTGAACGCCCGAAGAACAACGCTGTCCAGATTCTACTGTGTACCCTAAAATAGAAAACTTTCAACACGAAAAATGTCAGAAATAAATGAGGAACAAACTGCCTAAAGGGACCTCCTCGAAATTCCATCGCACGTGCGTCTCTTCCTTCCTGCGCGTGTACGCACCTGCCTGTAGGGTGCGCCTCCTCCTGTACATCACGCCAGTGGTCCCGATTTTCCCAAACTCCTTCTGGATTGATCAGAAAATGTGAAAATCGGAGACTGATTTTGACAGTTTTTGGACAGCTTCTTCGATCTGATTTCTGCTGCAATTTCTGGACCTTTTTTGTATGTTTCACGAGCTAAAACCACCACCTTAAAGCTCTGATACCAATTGTTTGTGGAAGCTCTCTTGAAAGATCTTCAAATTGGTGATTTTCGGGCTCAATCCGGCGCACCTTTCTCAACCAACAACCAGTCCAATCGGCTCCAAACCACAACCAATTGATTCATCTTGATTGCTATTCAATCTTACCCACGTAGGATAAGAAATGATGATGATTTGTAGCCACAAAGGCTAGAAGAAGACACCACAAAGGTATACTATGAAGGAACCACCAATTGCACACGTTATACCAGCGTTCTGGACACTTCTGGACACCTTTTTTCTCACACAAAAGGGGGCAGCCGGGATTCTCTTTTTCTTCTCTCAAAATTACACAAAACATCATAAGAAAGTGGCTAGGGTTATAGTCATATGTATACTCTAGGGTTAGGCTTTAAGTTTGACCATTAAAGGGGTAAACGGGCCAAGATTCAAGCCATCCATAAGAGAATACAATTGGGTCGGGTGTAGCTCATGGACTTGGTTGTTGGACTTATTTCATTCATCGGCCTATGCCTATGAAATAATATTAACCCACGTTAACATCATAGCCCGGGATTTATTGGGTATCAAAAACCAACATAATCGTTTCATCTTCTCAACAAGTGGATGATGCCTTCACCAAAGCTCTTGATTGAGACTTGAGGAAAATGTTACGTGGTCCACTACAACAAAAGGGCCTTTTGCAACTCTCAAAAGGCAATATTCGTGGCTTGAGTGTTGCCCAAAGAGTCTATCACAACATTTTAATAGGTGAATGTTTCCATTGATTAATTTAATTGAGCTTGGGCAACATTTTTTACTTGCATGTTGTCAATATTACCTTTTGCAATATTCTTTGAATGTTGCAAAAAGTTTCATTTTCTGCAACGTTCACTACTAGAAAAGGAGGCAACAGAGACGAAATTTTAGTGACGAATGTCTTCCGTTGCGATTACCGATGGATTAGCAATAAATTAGCAATGGATTACTATTTTATCATTTTTAAAAATTACATATTAAATTGTCAATAAAATTACCCATGGAAGTTTTTCATTGGTACAATTCCATTGCTAATTCTTTGGTAAATATGTAAAGAATAAATAAAAAATAAATTGAATAATTTATCAATGGATTTGTTTCTCATTGGAAACTATACAAAATAGTAAATAATTAGCAACAAAGAAAATTGTAGTAAACTGTTCAAGTAAAAATAAAAATTTCTTAAATAGTTACCAATGGAAAAAAAAAAATCCGTCGGAATGTATTTTGAAAAAATTAAGCATTTATCAAACATTTTCCTACTAATATTCTTTTCCTACTTTTTCATTGTAAATTCTTCAAAAAATTCAATATTACAAAACATATTTTATTCTAGTGAATGTAGCTCAAACGAACCCTAAATATTAAAAAAATGACATTAAAATTCAAAATAAACAATTTTTACAATATTCTATATCCCTCCTAATTAAAATTTCGCTTCCCACCAAAATCTTTCTATTTCCCTCTAAAATTTTATTTTTTTCACTTTTATTCTAACCATTCTTTTCTCCTTTCTACCCAAATATTTCAGTTCATTGTTATCTTATTTCCAAATCCCCAACCCTATTTTATCTCTTGTTGCCTCCTTCGTATCTCGTCTCTTTGTTTCAATTTTCATCATATCTTTTCTTCCTGTACCACCAACACCATCCAGGATACGAAGCCCCAAATCTCTTTCTATGGTTTGGGCTTTTAGATCTCTCATGTCCATTGCAAGAGCTTCTACCTTCCGCTCTTCTCTGGCACTCACCGTTCTATGTACCAAGGAATCAGACACTGGACGACGATGAGGATGATTCTTTACACTAGCTGTAGGAATTTGAAAGGAACCAAAGTTTTATAAATCCTTTCAGAAAATACATAGATTCTCCATGTTGAAATCAAAGAGAAGATTAAAAAGTCGAAAGCGTACCTTGATCCATGGTTGTTAGTATTCTGAACAGGTTTTGATCTTCCAATTATCACGTGATTTCTTGAAATCTTTTTCGTTGTTGATGGGGCTACAGAGAATTGTGAATTCATGTACAATTGGAGACCATGACCCCGTAATAAACAACTGTAATTTGGCAGTTGTTAATTTTGAGTTATTTCAAATTGGCCACTTATCAATTTAAAATAACACTCTCCGGTCTCTACACTTTATTCCCATGACATTTAATATCTATTAGTCCAATATTAAACTTAATGAATCACTTTTTGACTAAAATTTAAAATTAACACCACAGATTTTAATATATAAACATGTGTGGCCTTATACGTTGAAATTTTTCCAACAATCTCCTTCTAGGCCATACATGTAAATTACAAATGTGCTCAGCTGTATGAGTTCAAAAATTCTGCTATCGTTATTAAGGGTATTTCCGAACAATCTCGTCCACCAGTTATATTAATGTAGCATCAAAGCAATTTTCATCACATTTAGCATGACAAAATCCATTAATGGACGCGTATACCCATACAACCAGACGACATAGATAATCATGGGAGTGTACCATGAAAATTACATGTAATGTGATCCGAACATGTCTATTTACAACTGATCCAACCTTATTCCTTAAGTAAGATCAATACAAAACATAATAATAGAGTCGAATGAATTGAATACTTTATCTTTGTACAGAAAAAAATATCCAAATACACAAATATGCTGAAAAATAAACATAAAGCAATGAGAATACAAACTCCCACTAAAACATGATATCCTCAAAAAATACAACACCCATACGAGCAGTGTGCTCATTAAAAATTTTGGGTGGCAATCCCTTAGTAAGCAAATCCGCAATTATAGAGTTTGTCTCAATGGGCTCTATGAAAATCTGTTAACTCTATGCTCTTTCCTTCACAACCAAGAACTTAATCTCAATGTGTTCCGACTTAGATGAGCTCCTGTTGTTGTTGGAATATAGAACTGCTGAGTTATTGTCACAATATAACTTTAGCGGTCTTTCTATTCCATTTAGAATGCACAGGCCAGTGACAAAATTTTGTAGCCATATTCCATGATTAAATGCCTCATGCTACAAACTCTGCTGCTATAGTAAAAGAAGCTATGAGAGTCTGCTTGGCACTCTTCCAGTATATAGCTCCTCCAACTAGCAGATAGATATAGCCTGATGTGGATCTCCCATTGTCTTGGCATCCAGTAAAATCAGAATCGGAGTACCTTATGATTTCTAACTGGTTCGATTTGCTATATGTGAGCATGTAAACCTTTGTTTTCCTTAAATAGCTCATAACCTCTTTGGCTGCCTTCCAATGATCCATCCTTAGGTTGCTTAAATATTTGTCTAGCATTCCAACAATGAATGCTATGTCTGAACGTGTACAAACTTGAGCATACATTAGACTCTCAATAGTTGATGCATAAGGAGTCTTCTGCATTTCCTTAACTTTAAGGTCATTTTCAGGGCATCGTTTGAGACTAAATTTGTCTTCCTTAGCGACAGGGGTGTTACCTGATTTACAATCTTGCATGCCAAACCTCTTAAGTACTTTATCGATATATCTCTTTTTGTGACAATCTAAGAATACCTCGAGAGAGATCCCGATGTATCTGAATTCCTAATACAAAAGAGGCATCACCGAGATCTTTCATCTCAAAATTCCTTGATAAAAATCTCCTAGTTTCATGTAACATGCTTATATCATTAGTGACAAGCAATATGTCATCAACATACAAAATTAGGAAAATATGCTTAATCCCACTGAACTTGTGATATACACAATCATCAACGACATTCACATCATAACCAAATGAGATAATGACGATGAAATTTGTCGTACCATTGACGAGAAGCTTGATTGAGCCCATAGATGGATTTCTTTAATTTCTAAATTATATTCTTCGCGTCTCCTAACACAAAATTTTCTGGTTGCACCATATAGATCGTCTCATTAATGTCACCATTGAGAAACCTTGTCTTAACTTCCATTTGATATAGCTCAAGGTCAAAGTGAGCAACAAGTGCTATAAGACGAGCCTTCTATCTCTCCACATTACCATTTAAATCCCTTTTGATTTTAAAAACCCATTTACAATCAATGGACTTCACACCTTTGGATAACAGGACAAGATCCCGAACTTTATTGTCTTGTATAGACTTATACTCCACATTCATGACATCAATCCACTTTTGAGAGTTATAATCCTGCATGGCCTGATGGAAATTGATTGGATCATCTTCCACCATTCCATTATTTTCCTTATATTCTTGGAAAAATATTATAAAATCATCCGGAATAGCACTTTTTCTTTCTCTCGTAGATCTTATTAATGGTATTGGTTCTTGGGGTTGTTGAGTTTTTACTTCTGAATAATTACCGCGTTTTGGATGGAAGGTTCTTCAACAATGCCTTGTTGAGGTTTTAGATATGCTTTTTGATCAAGGATATGTATAGAAACCTGTACATTGTCAAAAGCAATAGTAGGAATTGAAATTGATCCTTCATCAACTTCTTCCACAAAGACAATATATCTAGCCTTATTTCTCCCCCAAACTCAACATCCTCAAAAACTGTTGCGAAATTAACGTAAGTATGTGATCATAAAATTTATAACCCCTAGATCACTCAGAATGACCAATAAAATAGATGCTCACTATTTTGGAGTCCAATTTCTTTTCATATGGCCTATAAGGCCTAGCCTCAGCTAAACATCCCCAAATGTGAAAGTGTTTTGCACTAGGCTTTCTACCTGTCCAAAATGTATAAGTTGTTTTAGCAGTAGCCTTAGTTGGTACTCTGTTTAGAATATAAGCTACGGTCTTTAAAGCCTCTCTCTAGAGTGATTTCGGTAAGGTAGAATGACTAATCATACTCCTTACCATGTCCTTAAGAGTTTGATTTTGTTTTTTAGCTACACCATTCATGTTAGGCGATCCTGCATAGTGTATTGTGGGACGATTCCACATTCCTCTAGGTATTTAGCAAATGGTCTGGACATTGTTCACCTGAACCATTATATCTACAACAGGGGGCCACACATGTTTATATATTAAAATGTGTGGTGCTAAGTTTAAAGTTTAGTTGATAAAGTGATCCATGAAGTTTAATTTTGGAATAATGGGTATTAAATGTCATGGGAATAAAGTTTTACAGACCATATAATGTTATTTTAAATTGATGAGGGGCTAATTTGAAATAACACAAAATTAGTAACTGCCAAATTTTAGTTATTTATTATGGGGTCATGATCCCTAATTGTATGTGAATTCACAGTACTCTGCATGCCCATCAACGGAGAAGAAGATTTTAAGAAATCACGTAACAGTTGGAAGATCAAAACCCGTTCAGAATACTAACAACTATAGATCAAGGTATGCTCTCACCTTTTTAATCTTCTCTTTGATTTCAACATGAAGAATCTATGTATTTTGTGAAAGGATTTATAAAGCTTTGGTTCCTTTCAAATTCTTACAAGTGGTATCTGAGCACTTCATTGTTGAATCTTTGAGAATCTAAGGTTTTAACAATTTTGAATGTTTGGCTTATTTGATCTTCCATCATGTTATTATGCGGAATTTAGTTCTTGCAGTATTTTAAAGTTTTCAGATTTGTAAATTTTGGATCTATTTTTGTGGAATTAGAACAACCTTTGGCATATTATTTATCTTTACGTTCCTAGATTTGGATTAAAATTTTTGAAAATTTCAATTTGTGAGTTTTTGGGTTTAAAACAAAAAAATTTTGAAATATCATTTTTTGTGGCAGAGCAAACGCCGCCGATGTTGCAGAGTGCTGCATTTTGCATCCAGCAGGTTGTAGCATCGAAGCGTTGCTACCACCGATCACGTTGGGCTGTTCTCCAGGTCGGCATCGCCAGTAAGCACCATTAGGGAGAAAGAGAGGCGGTTTTGGATGATTTGGGTGTGGAGGCCTCACATGCAAATTGGATAACTTGAGGCCCCTTCATACAATTTCACATTAGGGTTAAAATTTAATGTTTCAGTCCCTAATGTTTAAAGTTCATCCAAGTTGGACATTGAAGGTTATGTGTTTAATAATTCAACCCCTAAAGCTTGAAAATTATTTAATTTGGGCCATTGAAGTTCTGAAATTTTCAATTAAAGCCCTCAATCTTTATAATTAAGTTCTGAAATTTTGACCCCTAAAGTTTTGAATTATTAACCCTTAGGTCCCTAAAGTTTCAAAAGGCATCTAATGATATAAAATTAGTGACTCTCTTTCTCAAATTTTGGCACTAAGGTCTCTTTTGAGAGGAATAATTGAGATTTAACTATGTGGGACAATCAAATTCAAATAATTTGGTAAATCATTCATGATAAATTATGATTATCTAACATTTTAAATAAACTAATTGAAACAATATTTCATCAAAGTAACTTGGACTAAGGACTCTTTATGCTCTTGTTGAGTTGATTCTCAACCTCAGCTTTAAAAGCTTTGAACATGTCCAGTGACTCAGACTTTTTATGGATGAGATATAGGTATCCTTAACGTGAGTAGGTTTTGAGGGCTCAACAACTAGTTCAGTAGGAGGTGTGGATCGAGCTATGGCCTTGTATGATGTAAAATATTGTTGACAATTCCAAGAAGCCATAGGGAATAACCCACAAACATCTGTGTCTCAATTCCAAGAAGTCCAAAGTTCTGTTAGCACATAATCTCATTGTTTTGGTCTGTTTTCCCTTGATACAGTTAATACATACATCAAAATCAATGAAGTTATGGGAATCCAAAATACTATTTGACACAAGTCGTTCAACTCTACCTTTTGCGATGTGATCCAAGCGCTTGAGCCATAATTTTGTTGAATTCTCTTTATTTAATTTACATTTAGGATCCCTTGATTCCATATGTAAGGTTTCATTATATGATACAATAATATCAAGCAAATATAGGTTACCATATGTAGATAATGAACCAATACCAATAACATTGGAATTTAATGAAAGAGTAAATTGATTGTTTCCAAATGAACAATAGTATTCAGATTTATCCAATGAAGAAACGAAAATTAAATTTTGTCAAAAAGACGGTACAACAAAAGTGTCTTCAAATCCAAATAATGAGAAGTTCTTAATAACAACCTGATGGTGTGTATTGCATCAACTTTCACCGATTTTCGATCACCCACATAAATGTATCTTTCACCAGTACTTAGCTTTCGGTATCTCAGGTAGCCTTGCATAGAAACACTTATATAAATAGTAGCACCAGAATCTATCCTTCAAGTGTGTCTAGATACTGAAGCTAAATTATCCTCAAAACAAATCAAAGTAAGAATTGTACCTTTCTTTGCATACCGTGCGTGATATTTGGATGTCGAGTCTTATAGCAAAAGAAACAAGTTTATCTATCTTCCTTCCATTTCTTTTGTGTCAGACCTTTAGGGGCAGCTTCATATTCCTTTATCTTTTTCTTGCCCTTATCTCTAGATGTGCTAGCCAAGTGAGCACTTTCGGTTCTTTCTTCCTCTTGCACCCAATATGAAATGAGCTCATTTAGAGACCATTTCTTTTTTCGATAGTTATAACTGACCTTAAATTGACTGAACTGTGCAGAAAACGAGATCATTACCAAATGTATGAGCAAGTCATCAAACAACTCAAACTCTAGCCCTTTAAGTTTAGAAGCAATGTGAGACATCTCCATGATGTACTCCCTTATGTTCCCGTCGTCTTTATACTTTATTGAAATCAAGATTTGCAAAAGCGTACTTATTTCAGCCTTATCATTTTTCGCAAAATGCTTTTCAATTTCAACGAGTAAATCCTAGGCATTAGTTACTCCAACGAATACTGCACCTCTAAAAGCTTTCGGAATGCCATGCTTAATGGTCATTAGACTTATACGATTTGAACGATCCTACTCCTAAGGTTCCTCTTTTCATCCGGTGAACTTTCTTCCATAAGAGGAGTGGGTTCCTCGATTCGGAAGTGCAAGGTCAAGATCTATGCAGTCAAGAACAATCAATATGTTCTCCATCCAATCCTTGAAGATTGTCCCATTAAGCATGGGAATAGAATTAATATTGGCAGATATAGTTGTAGCAGATGAATTAGCTATATAGAGATAAAAAAATAAACAAATAATCATGCTCATATCCATATCCATATCCATATCCACATTTAATGAATAATAAATTCAAAAAATTGTAAATTCCATCTCAAGACACCTAGTACAACATTAATATCAAATCTTTGGATAGTAATATTAATTGCAAGTAGTACTCTCAGTATAGTGATCAAACATTGACAATAACTCTGTCACATAATAAACACATCTTTGGATTGATTTATTATTCACATGGAAACCTTATAATTTTCCCATGTTCACCACCACAAGTGTGCATGTAATTCGGCTATATATTAACATTCCTTTGGACAGGATAATATCCGCATGAGGAAACACGTACACATCTAAACATCCCAAAAAAACCAATTTACACAAGAGAGGTCACTTTGGTGACATACAGTTTCAATTAGTTAATTTAAAATTTTAGATAATCACAATTTATCATGAATGATTACCAAATTATTTGAATTTGAATGTCCCACATAATTAAATCTCAATTATTTCTCTCAAAAGAGTCCTTAGTGCCAAAATTTGAAAAAGAGAATCACTAATTTTACATCATTAGATGCCTTTTGAAACATTAGAGACCTAAGGGTTGATAATTCAAAACTTGAGGGGTCAAAATTTGAAAAATTTTAAAACTTGAGGGGCCAATTTTAATTGATTATAAAGATTGAGGGCTTTAATTGAAAATTTTAGAACATTAATGGCCCAAATTAAATAATTTTCAAACTTTAGGGGTTGAATTATTAAACCCATAACTTTAAAGGTCCAACTTGGATAAACTTTAAACATTAGGGACTGAAAATTTAAATTTTAACCATAATGTGAAATTGCATGAAGGGGCCTCAAGATATCCAATTTGCATGTGAGGCCCCCGTCCCCAAATCATCCAAAATCACCTCTCTTTCACCCTAATGGCGCCGACAGCACTTGGAAGCTGCAGCAAAATGCATCACTCTGCAGCGCTGCTGACCAGAAAAGATATTTCAAATTTATTTTTTTTGTTTTAAACCCAAAAATTCACAAACTGAAATTTCCAAAAAATTTAATTCAAATCTAGGAACATAAACATAAATAATATGCCAAAGGTTGTTCTAATTCAACAAAAGCAAATCCAAAATTTAGAAATCTGAAAACTTTAAAATACTACAAGAACTAAATTCCACATAATAACATGATGGAAGATCAAATAGCCCAAATATTCAGAATTGTTAAAACCTTAAATTCTTAAAGATTCAACAATGAAGCGCTCTGACACCACTTGTAAGAATTTGAAAGAAACCAAAGTTTTATAAATCCTTTCACAAAATACATAGATTCTCCATGTTGAAATCAAAGAGAAGATTAAAAAGGAGGAAGTGTACCTTGATCCATGGTTCTTAGTATTCTGAACGGGTTTTGATCATCTAATTGTTACATGATTTCTTTGAATCTTCTTCTTTGTTGATGGAAATGCAGAGAATTGTGAATTCTCGTACAATTGGGGGTCATGACCCTATAATAAATAACTGCAATTTGGTAGTTATTAATTTTTTGTTATTTCAAGTTGGCCCCTCATCAATTTAAAATAGCATTCTCCGGTCGCTACACTTTATTCCCATGACATTTAATATCTATTAGTCCAAAATTGAGCTTAATGGATCACTTCATCAACTAAAATTTAAAATTAGCACCACACATTTTAATATATAAACATGTGTGGCCCTATATGTTGGAATTTTTCCAATACAAGCACCACCACACGAGAGGCGTTCCGGCGTTATTTTACTATCAACAAAGGGCATTGGACCTCTGCACTGCTATTGTAGGGATTAAATCGGCTTAGGCTTTCTAAGAGTTTGAGCAGATCTTCAAAGGTTTGAGTTTTTCATGAACTTATATGCAGCCCTATGGTGAAAACTGTGAATCCTTTCGAGTTCTTTATGATAAATATTGTGTTTTGCAGTGAAGAATAGGTAGAAATTTGTTAAGGAAGATTGGATCTTTGTTTTTGGTGTGAATGAGAAGTTCGAGTTTGCTAGGAATGTTTTGGTTTATTTGTTTGCTAATATAAATACTGACAAATACAAAGTTGCCAAAAACCGATGTGATAATCTTATGATTTTTTTTTTTTTTTTTTTTTTTTTTTTTTTTTTTGTTTTTTTTGGAAAATTTTTGTGATTGAAGAAAAGTGTGATGAAGGAGAAATAGCAATAATGAAATCACTTTTTGTTAAATCTTTCCATTCTGTTGGCATATTTATATTTGATGATCGTAAAACTACAATGTTAAGTATTAATTTTATGTGGTTTTATATATTCTCACCGTATACTGTAGTTTGATTTGGGAGTGTTGGGTTCATAGACGCAATCACATGTTGAGCATCTTTCAAAGATGGCACCATCAGGCCAGGACAGCATTCAAAAATAAAGGTTGTCACGTTAAAAGTTTGTATCATTAAATGATCTATCCATGTGAAGCAACAAGCTCAGTAAGATGTTCATTTTTGTATTACAGGATATGACCGTTGAGGTGGTTGATAGCAATCCTTACGGCAGACTTATGGCACTTCAGAGAATGGGTATTGTGGACAATTATGAAAGAATTCAGGAGTTTTCAATTGCCGTAGTAGTCTGTACTTAACTCCCCCCTTTTTGAACTTCTGTTCCATTATAAGTTCAGTACACCAAATTCTAATGCTCATGATTAATAATGCTACTAATTTGCCAAGTATAACAATAACCTGTCACTTTACAATGGAGAATTTTTACATATATCATAGAAATTCATGCCTTTTAAACTTTCCCCGGTGTCTGATTTTGATTAACGAATCTCTCTTATGCATTTACTTAATACTCTCTGAGTTAATAATCTTTTGTAATCTTTGTATTATTATCTACACTGAAGTGTATGTTTTTGTGGTGGTCAATATAATTCAATTGGCAGTGTTACAGCTGAGATGTTAAAATGTTTCCCCAGTAAGTCGCCTAGAACTTCTATATTTACGGGTTAATACGGTCTTTCATATTAAGACTCCTTGTTTTTATATATAAATAATGAATATTGTTAGTATTGAATAGTCAGTCGACAAAATAAAGAAAGCTTTGTTAGTAAAAATAGTTAGTTTCTATTTATCTTATTGTTAAAGGGTAGAATGGTAGTTTTATTTACTTGATTAGGGTAGTTTAGTCTTTTTGCTGTTTTACTATTTATTCACTTGTAATCTCATTTTCCTTGTAATCTGATTTTGGGCAATCATGTATTCTGCCAAGTTTGTTTGGAGCCCAGCCTCCATTGTTTGCTTGTTGGTTTCTTCTTCATTTTGTTATCACAAATTGCACATGGTATCAAAGCTTCAATAACAAGCACCTCGTCTTCATTGGGCCGACTCCAGATTTGCTTGACAACTGTTCTTTCATCCTCTGGTAAAGCTGATTTCCTCGCAGAGGCTTCTTACTATGAACAGAGTCGGCAATTGACGAACTCTTTTTCTGACCAAGCTTCGGTGATTTGGCACTTGTTGGAGGTACTTTCTTTTGTTCCAGCTTTGGGGGTTGAGGATGTAACTTGAATTTGTGGAAGCTATTAGGGTGAAATTAAGGATATTAGGTGCTCCGATTGCCGGAATGAAGCTGGTCTTTTTAGGTTTTCATATTTGTTTTAGATATCATTGTGTTGTTTGTTAGTTGAATCCTTTTTGATGGCGGGTGTAAGAGATGATTCGCTTTGTCGATTACTATGAGACTAGATGGAAAAAATTATTCATATTGGAGTGTTGTGATGAAAAACTTTTTGAAAGGAAAATCATTGTGGGATTATGTAACTGGTATTGAGACCAAACCTCAGCTTGATGAAAATGAAAATGAAAAGTTTGTGGAAATGCTTCGTACTTGGGACATGAACAATGCTAAAATTAACACTTGTATATTTAATTTTGTTGAACACCCTATTGGTATACAATTAGCAAAATATGAGACAGCTAAGTAAATTTGGGACCATTTAGCAAGGTTGTTCATACAGTCTAATTTTGCAATGGAATACCAGTTAGAAGCAGATATTCGAGCAACAGAGTAGAAAAATATGAGTGTTCAAGAACTTTATTCTGCAATTACCAAACTTTGGGATCAATTGACTCTTACAGAAGACGATGAACTTCGAGCTTATAAACCATATATTAAGAGTAGGGAGCGACGGCGTTTGGTTCAGTTTTTTATGGCTCTTCGTGATGAATTTGAAGGACTTCGTGGGTCAATTCTGCATTGTAATCCACTTCCTTCCATTGATTCTGTTGTTAGTAAACTTTTGGCAGAGGAAAAAAGTTTGAAATCCCATGCAAGAAAAATATCTTTATCAACATCCACTGCTTAAGTTTTGGCTGTCTCTTCTCGACCATTCACACATAATCAAATGAGGTCTTATTTGAGACATGTTAGTGATGAATGTAGCTTTTGCAAGCATAAGGGACATTGGAAGGCTTAGTGTCCTAAGTTATTGAAGAGACAATAACCTCCAAAGAGTCAGCAACAGTCCTCATAGTAGTGGCAACATCAGTCTTCTGAAAATTTGGGAGGTCAATAACCACATCTATCTATAGGCCCAGTACAAACCGTTGTACCTCATTTTGATTAATCTGTTATTGATACTTCGAGACCTTTTGCTCCTGCTTTATCTGATCTCACTGAGCAGTTTTAGAGGTTCCTTGCCACACAAACATCTCCTTTGTCTGCATCTTCACGTATAGGTTTGTTGTCCCAAAATCCTTCAAGTACAGTTCTTCTGTATGGGTTTTAGACTAGGGTGACATCCTTTGTTTCTTTATATCCTTCTAAGTCATTTGTATCTGTCATGACTGCTGATGGCACTTTAATGTCCTTGGCAGGTGTCGAATCTGTTAGCACACAAAATTTATCACTTTCAAATGTTTATTGCATTCCCGCCATTTCTATGAATCTTATCTCTGTTGGTTAATTATGTGATGCTGGATACTTAGTTCAATTTTCTTCCGCTACTTGTCATGTATAGGATCCTTGTTCTCAAAAGCTGATTGAGATAGGCCGTAGACATGAAGAATTATATGTTTTGGACAATTTGAAAGGACCAGATGTTACAACCACTGGTGTTGATTTATCATCTGTTCGTTTAAGTCCCTCTTTTTCTAGGTTTTATTTATGGCATTCTCGTCTTGGCCATGTTTCTGGTAGTTGTTTGAGATATTTAGTCTCTAATGGAGGTTTAGGGAACTTACAGACTCATGATATTTCTAATTGCAGTGGTCGTAAATTTGCTAAATTCTCTGCTTTGAGTTTCAATCGAAGTATTTCTTCTTCTTTTGCACCATTTGATCTTATACATTCTGATGTGTGGGGACATTCTCCTACTGCTACAAAGGCAGGGTCACATTATGTTTCTTTTATTGATGATTATATCAGGTATAGTTGGGTTTATCTTATGAAACGTTGCTCTGATTTTTTGTCCATTTATAAATCTTTTAGATCACTAGTCAAAACTCACCACTTAGCTATAATGTAGTGTTTCAAATGTGACTTAGGTGGAGAGTATACTTCTACTGAATTCTCTGAATTACTTGCCTCTAAGGAAACTCTGTATCAAACATCTTGTATTGATATACCACAATAAAATGGTGTTGCTAAAAGGAAACATATGCATCTAGTTAAAACTGTTCGTTCTCTCCTATTATCTGCCAAAGTTCCTAGAGAATTTTGGGGTGAAGCTATCCTTACTGCTGTTTATGTAATCAATAAAATTCCCTCATCTCACACTTCAGGTTTGCCACCTTTTGAAACATTATATGGACATCCTCCTGATCATTATTTTCTTGAAAGTTTTTGGTTGTATGTATTTTGTTCTTCGTCCTAAAGTATAACGTACCAAGTTAACTTCACGCTCTGCTATTTGTGTGCTTTTAGGTTATGGCGAGGAACAAAAAGGTTATCGTTGTTTTGATCCCATTAGCAAAAAATTGTACGTCTCTCCTCATGTTGTGTTCCTTGAGCATATTCCATTATTTTCTATTCCTGATCATTCTCTAACATGACTAAGTTTGAACTCATTTGCATTGATCCATTCTCTGATGGTATAGATAGTCCACTCTCTTATACCCCCATGCATTATAGATAATCAATGCACTACAGGTACAAATGCAATGGATCAAGAAGTCCTTGATGTTCCCACTCTGTCTACGGCCTCCCAAGCACCTTCTGTGATTGTTGATCCTCCTCCACCCCCTCGATGTCCTCGGCGTTCTAGTAAGTCTACCCAGTTACCAGATTTCAGTTATTCTTGCTATTCAGATTTCTTTAATTGTTTTTCAACCTCTATTCATAACCTATCCGAGCCCTTTTCGTATAAAAAGGCTATTCTTGATCCTCTTTGGCAGGAGGCTATGGCTGAGGAACTCTCTGTACTGCATAAGACTGATACTTGGGATTTGGTTCCATTACCACCTAGTAAACATGCTGTTGGTTTTCGTTGGGTCTATAAGATAAAAACAAAAGATGATGGCTTGGTTGAGTGATATCAAGCTAGATTAGTTGCTAAGGGTTTCAATAAGGAGTATGGTGTGGATTATGAGGGGACCTTTGCTCCTGTTGCAAAGATGACTACTGTTCGTACATTGATTGCTTCTGCATCTGTTCGTCGATAGAATATCTCTCAGATAGATGTTAAAAATGCCTTCTTGAATGGAACTCTTCATGAGGACGTTTATATGGTGTCCCCTCCTGGACGTTTGTGAACTTAAGAAGGCACTTTATGGTCTCAAACAAGCACATGGTGCTTGGTTTGAGAAGTTTTCTACTGTTATTGCCTCTCTTGGTTTTTCATCCAGTCATCATGATTCTGCTCTCTTTGTTCAGTGCACATCAGCATGTTGTATTTTCCTTTCTTTATATGTTGATGACATGATTATTTTTGGTGATGATATTGATGGCATTGTTATCTTGAAGTCAGAATTAGCTCGTCAATTTGAAATGAAGGACTTGGGTCCCCTATGTTACTTCTTGGGTATAGGTTGTTTATTCTCTTAAGGGTTGTCTTCTATCTCAGTCTAAGTATACAGCCAATGTCATTGAACGTGCTCGTCTCAGTGATACTTGAATTGTTGATACTCTTCTTGAGACTAATGTTCGGCATTCTCCCTCTGATGGTGTACCTTTGACACATCACACTTTATATCGTACTATTGTTTGTTGCTTGGTATATCTTACTATTACTTGTCCAAATATTACATATGTTGTATACATTGTCTTTTGGCTTGTTGGTTTCTTCTTCATTTTGCTATCACAAATTGCGCAAGATTGAGGAATTGAATGAATATGCTCTCATTTTCATGTTTGTTGTCAGTTTGCACATTTTTTCAAACTTTAGCTTTTTCTTTTTCAACTATTGAGCTTAAACATTAATATATTAAAACTTATCAAGAAAATAATATTTAAAATAACAATCCTATATATATGTTTTAATTTTTAATTTAAATTAGCGATGGAATTAACAACAAAAGTTTGTTGCTAATTATTGCCGGATTTTAATTGGTAGGTAATTTGCGATGGAATAATTGTTGCTAATAAGCTATAGAAATAGTCATTGGTATTTACCCAAGGGATAATTTTGTCACTAATTTACTTATAGTCATGAATTATGTAGGTAAATTAGCGGCGCCACTTTTAGAGTCGGATTTAGCAGTGGAGAATTTCTATTGGTAAAACCCATTACGAACAGAATTTTGGGCATCAGCAATGAAATTTTTCGCCTCTAAAGCTACTGTTTTTTGCAGTTGTTTAATGAATATTGTTAAAATCTAGTTCTATAACAACATTCAACGCCTGTCGTTGAAACTCTTAATATATAGCAACATTTATTGGTTGCGAAGAGTCTTACTTTTTGCAAAGTTGTTTGGATGTTGCGAAAAGTTTTATTTTTTGCAACGT
>NW_019236086.1:53086-86103 GCF_002742605.1 Olea europaea var. sylvestris
TCCTTTGCTACTCTGTAATGAACTTGACTTGGATTTTGCATGAATCTTTAAAGTAGGCTGGATATATATATTATGTCTAGCCTTGTAGCTGTGAGATAAAGTAAACTTCCAATTATGCTTAAAAATTATGAGTTGTCAGATTTAGGAGTTCCGTCCTTTTGTTTTGTTTTGTTTTTTTTTTTGAGTAATTTGTTGCTATCTAAAGGCCTTGTTACTATCTTGCAACCTTTTGTCTTGATTTTGTTTTTTAATAGACTAGTGGTATGCTTTTTCTGAACAATAAAGATCCCATCTTCAGATTGAGTTATCTCGATCCAAGAAAATAATGCATTAATCCTAGATCAGTCATCTCGAATGTTTTCACCATATCTTCTTGCGAACTTCTCGATCATTTTTCATTGTTACCTGTATACATGAGATCGTCGGCATATAGATAGATTATAGGCTGCATTGATTTTTGATGTATAGAGTTGGTTAGCTTTGGCTCTTCCTGAATCCTTGCTTCATGAAGTAGTTGTCTATTCTACTGTACCACGCTCATGAAGCTTGCTTTATTTCGTATAATTGTCTTCCTTAATTTGAGAACTTTATCTTTTTTATCTTGTACTACATACTCTTGAGGTTGCTCAACATAAATTTCCTTTTGAAGATAGCCATTGAAAAATACTGATTTCATGTCTAGTTGATAAATCTTCCACTTCTTCTGTATAGCTAATGCAATCAACGCCCTTAGCAACTGAAGCAAATGTTTCATTGTAGTCAATGCCAAATTGTTGTGAGTATCATTTGGCTCCTAGTCTTGCTTTATGTTTTTGAATTAAACCATCAACATTAATTTTTGTCTTGTAGACTTATTTAACACCTATAACTTCTCTGTCTCGAAAAAGATCAACAAGCTCCCAAGTGTTATTTTTCTTGATCATTTTTATTTCTTCGTTCATAGCTTTTCTCCATTTTGGTTGTTTTGAAGCTATTTCATAGCTTTTAGGTTTTATGATCATCAAGTTGCAACTTCGGTATATTTTTTATAATCTTCATGTTTTTCTTGTGATGATTCTAGTTAGTTGATTGGTCCTTTTGTCGTTGCTTGTTGTGTGGACTTTGGTAGATTGTTCTCCTCAAAGTTACCCTTCTATTTTTGTGGTTGTGATAGGATGATGATACCCTTTTCCTTCATCTTGACCAGTTTCCCAGTCGTAGGTAGTATCTTCATCAAACTTAACATCCCCGACTTATAATTACCTTCTTTGTTCACAAGTTATAGACTCGATAATCTTTTCATTGAGTTCTATAACCTAAGAAGATTCCTTACTCTATTTTTTATCTAGCTTACCATTGTTCTCTTGTGGAATATGTGTGTAGTAGATGCAGCCAAAAATTCTGAGATACTTTGATGATGGTTTTCATTCCTTCCATGCTTCCACTGGTGTTTTGTCTTCTATGGCTTTGATTGGACATCGATTTAGTAGGTAGACTGTGGTGCTTATTGCTTCTACCCATAACGTTTTGGAAGAACTTTCTCTATTAGGATGGCTCCAGGTGTCTACATTACTATTCTGTTCTTATTTTTTGACACACTGTTTTGTTCTATTGCATATCTAACAGTAAGTTGATGCTCAATTTCTTCATCTTTACAGAATTGTTTGAATTCATTTGATGTATATTCTTTACTTCTATTTAAGCATGTCAACAACCAGAGCCAAGTTAGCTTGTGAGCTAAAACTCGAGGCTCAGGCTCAGGCTCGAGTAAAATGATGCTAACTTTTGGAAGCCTAAGCTGAGTCGAGGTCTTGCTAAGCCAAAAAATCTAAGCTTGATCTGAGTTTTTGAATCGGTGAGGATGGACTGAGTCGAACCGAGCTTCTTCTTTTTTTCATAACTGCTACATAGCTACCTACCTGTTGGCAGCAGATTTGCTGCCTTTTTAAGACAGTTTTAAATATATATGTTTATAATTTTTTTGTTATCTTTTTTTATTTATTTAACTATCTAGCTCGGGCCAGCCCGTATGGATCGTCGAGCCACATGAGCCGATCTGGGCTCGAGTAGACACCCAGAATGGGGCTCTGCCCGAGCCTTGACTCTGTGCCTTTGAGCCACGAATTAGGCTGGCTCGGCCTTTTCCTAGGAAGAGCCACGGGAAACCCGAGCCGACTAGCCAAATTTACATCACTACCTCTGTCACTTTTGATAGTTTTGATATTGTAATCATTTTGCTTTTGACATAGCTTTTGACCCCATTTAAAAATCTCAAGTACTTGGGATTTCTCACACAAGAAATATACCCATGTCATTTTAGTGTAGTAAAAAATGACGAGAAAGAAGTTCATGTTTTGCTTGTACGTCGAAGTACGCATCAGACCGCAAACACTTGTATGTGTCAGCTTCAATGGCTTTTTAGCTCTCCAAGATTTTCAGGATGGAAATGGTTGACGGTGTTGTTTTCTCTAGCAAAAATTCTTTGCAAACTTCATTAATCTTTTTTATGACTGGTTAGTCTTTTATCATGCTTTTTTGCTACAAGATCTTCAATTTGTGGAAGTAGATATGTCCAAATCTTTTATGCACAACCACGATTGGTCTACTTGTGCCATCATTGCTGCATTGTTTGTGTTGGACTGGGAGACATCTATTATCCCACTTTTGACTTTTGCAATTACAAGGTATTTATCTTTCTTGTCATGTATAATTCTAGAATCTCCTTCAAAATGTAAATTATATCCTATCTCTATCATCTATCTATACGTAGTAGATTTTGATCTATTGTAGGGACCAAGAGAACTTAATTGATGTATCTCTTGCCCGTTTTGTATCAACAGCAATAGTGCCTTTGCCTGTTGCCTCTATGAAATTTCCATAGCCAATTTTGATTTTTGCATTGGTTTTTCAAGATTGCAGAAAATACTTTCATCTTTCATCATGTGGTTATCACAGCCACTGTTTAGATACCATATATCCAGTTTGTTATCAGATGCATCCTTGCTAGAAGTATAAAATAGACTTCATTCTATATCATTTTTCAGAGAAATTAGCTCGATGATTTTGTTTAATGGACTTCATTCTATATCATTTTCAGAGAAATTAGCTTAATGATTTTGTTTAAAACGATAAAATTTTTCTTCGTGTCCAATTTTTTTACAGTTACAACACTGTGGTTTTTCTTTAAACCAACAATCCTTCTCTAAATAACTTTTTTCTTTTACGAATACCACATGGAGGATACTTGCCGCTTTTATCAATTTCTTTTCCTTGAATTTCTTTATTTTTAGAATTATCTTTAGATTTCTGAAATTGCATAATAACTTTAGATTGAAAAGCATTTTTTGTGTCAATTTCATAAAATCTTTCTAATCTTTTTTCATCTGCTTCTAGTGAACCCATTAATTCTATAGCTACTTATTTATTTATATCTTTAGACTTCTCAATAGTTGAAATAATTGGGCCATATTTTTCTGTGCAAATAATTAGAATTTTTAATACATATCTTTTTAGGAACATCATCTCTATAAGATATTAGTTGATTTATTATTTCATCTATTCTTGAATAATGATCTTTCATGATTTTAGAACCTTTCATTTTTAAAATTTCAAAATTCCTTCTTAAAGTTTGAAGACAACAAGTATTTACCTTGTCATTGTCGTAGAACTCCTCCTTCCGTTTATCCCAAACTTCTTTTGCTATTTTAGCTCCCATGATTCTTGAAAAATAAGTGTCTGTCAAGTTCATTTGTAGAGCAAGACGTGCTAAAGAAGATTTTATTAATTTTTTTTTTGTTGATTCTCTTTAAGTTCATTCTTTCGTGCGTTAGTTAAAATGGAAATGTCATTTGAGTTAGTATACCTATCATTGACGACATCCCATAAATTTTGATGGACCAAAAACCATAGTTATCTCTATTAAATGTTGGGATAGGAATTGATGAGCAGAAAGCGTTTATCATTGTATATGCTTAAGACCAATATCTATCGAATGTAGCTCTAATACTAGTGAGGATTTTTATTTGAAGTAGAAGAAATAAATTGATTTAGAGTAAATGGTATAGTAGGCAGTGGCAAATCCAGGATTTTAATTGAGTACGGGGCGGCCGTTAACTGTCGACGATCGTAATAATAACCAATGCCATGAGTTGAAATTACTTAGCCCCTGTTTGGCCCCCCATTATTTGGATTTATAATGGGAAAATAATGTTTTTTTTAAAAAAAAAATGAATGGTTGTAAAAGAATGAAAAGTATTCGAATTATGTATAATATTATTTTATTGAAAATTGTGTAGTTGAAAATAGGAAAGAGAAAATTTTAAATTAAATTCGATAAGTTTTAGAAGGGGCCAAACTGGGGCTTATATCGTAGTTTGAATTGTAAGTGTGAGTGTATGTTATCTACCAGTGTAATAATGTTTATCGAGTAACAATTTGAAATTTGAAAAATGGTCCAATTATTTACTTTCTTGATTCGATTTGCTAATAATTTCAGTTTAATAGAAAAAAAAAAGTGACTATTTTAATAATCTCACTGTATGGTCGAATTTTATTTTTCTAAAATAGGAGGGTATATATCTTTACTTGATAAAAGAATATATAACTTTTGTTGCTTGTGTTGTCAACATCCACCAATTGCCATAGTGGTCAAACGGTGGTTGATTCTAATGGTGATCACATGTTCGATTCTTCCACTTGTACCGTTTTAATGCCTATTTGCTCCAAAATGGTGGAAAATATTAAACTAAAATCATTGCAAAACGGGATTGGCAGGTGATGGATCCGCCACTATTAGCAGGTGTTGTATGGGATAATTTTTAGGAATAGAAAATAGTAGAGTAGTTTCAATTGAATAAGACAGTTCAAGGAGGAAAAGTTAATTTATTGAATCGAAGATTTTACAAAATGACAGGAGACATTGGATGGAAATTTATTTTTCACTTACTTTTCATTTGAATCCAATACTACATCCTTATAGGCACACATGGTAAAATTAATTCTAGAGTTCTCTGATGTTTCCTTATTTTATTGTTTTGTTTTACTTGTTTCTCATGGCATTCTAGGGAATTCTAATACACGTAGGTTTATAGAATATGCACCATTTATTAATGCCTTGTTTGGGCTCTATTATTCCAAAAATATATTTTTCACTCTGTTATTTTCAATCACAGATTTTCAATAAAATTATATAACAAGTAAGCTCAAAACTTTTCTTATTTTTTGCCAACATATTCATCAAAAAATATCTAATCCGAAATACAATTTCTCTGAAATTGTTTTATAATGGAACTGCGCATAAACTTAACATGTTAAGCCCTCATAAGGTCCTGATCAGGAAGCTCTCTGTGGGACGTGGGTTGGGCCGTGTTGGCCAACAAACTTCAAATCAACCAACGAGTATGAAATGCCAAAAATTCAAAACATGACATACAAAAGTATCGGTGAAAAATTTTTGTAGATGCTAAAATAAAAAGCCGACTAATCCAATCTGTGTTACAATAGTTGAACTTAAAACTACACGATCTTTACATGCTGAAAGGTGTAATAAATAAACCCACAAAACATGCATGCCTATCCATACTTTATAGAGGACGTATAGAGAGCCACCGGTCGAACATCGCAAAACATTCTTTAGGCTTATACTCTGATATTGTATGTCCTGCACCCTGCAACATAAACACACTTTTATTTCTTGTTTTTCTTCAAATCATTGTGAGAATGAGCAGAATCAAAATTTTTTTGCCTTGACCGTCGCAAATGTGAGATAGAAGTCATTGTTCTTGAACTTCTCTGTGTATCTACAAGGGTTAAAGTATATTTCATCTTGAGAATAATTCCAGGCAAAATATTACATATATATGTAATATGATCAAGAATTGGAAACCAACCCCGCGACTTGGCCATTAACATGCCAAGGTCTCCAGTTGTCAATAACAGTCAGATTGAGTATGCGAATCCATTTTAAAGTACCAATATAAGGTGCAATCATGTCATGATCACCACTGGAAAGAAAAGAAACATAATTAGGAAACATATATCAAACTTAAATATTTGGCCCATATTGGATCCCACTTTTACTCGAAAATTGATTTTTGTCTTTAAAAAGTGTGATACTTTCTCAATTAAATAAACTGATTGGCAGAGACATTATGACAGCAAGGACATCAAGCCTCCAGTTTCTCCAACCATTATTTGGTCAAAAGATCGCTTTGCCCTTGATTCATAAGGTAAATATGTCTGCCAAGGGGAGGACTAAACTAGAAATGGAGGAATCATGGACGTCATCTTGTCAGGTGCATTAATCGGTCCAAAATTTCTCACATTATTTGGTCAAACAATCGTTTTGCCGTTGAATGGCGCTTGATATACAAGTTAAAAATTTTGCTTAAAGAATTATATTTAAGCAACACATATATTTAGCTGATGGATAGGACAACTTAGAACAAGTAACTCACAACGACTAAGCAAGCAAGAAACTAATATGACTTACCTAGCTATTAAAACTTTGTATCCTTTCTTGCTGAATATTCTATGATATTGAAGAACGTTTTCTACATTCCTTTCATAGGATATGCTCTCATTGCATCTTTTCCACTCTGTTATGGTACCCTGGAGATCAAATTATAATATTACGTTAGATATTTTGATCACATGCACTATTTTGAGTTTTGTTGATAGCTAGCACGTGGTAACAAGTACTAAATCTTTAATATTTTCTAGTTAACTTACCTTTCTTATATGAAGAGCTTCTTGGACACTCGGATCATTTGCCCAAACAGAAGATGTTATAAAATTTTTGCTCTGCATAGAAGAAACCAGTTGTTGAGAAATTCAGCACAGTTGGCTAAGAAAGATTAAATGTTGCTTTTAGCTTCTTTTTTACTAAAGAGTGTTTTAAGAGTAATAAGTTTTTACGAACCAAATTTACTTCTCTAATAAGTAACACTTTTACTTTACATAAAAATAATTTCTAAATGAACGTATACTTATATAAGTAGAGGATTAATTTAGTTACGCGACACCACTGTCGATATTGTTTGGATGATGGGAGGACGAGGTGGTTGCTTGAATCGTCTTCTGGAAATGTCTGATACCATCCAAAATCATCAAGTTTTGATACCATGTTATCACAATTTGGTTCCAAAATCTGAACTCCATTTATAAGATTTATGCACTGCAGCATTAGATCATATCGTGAAACTTGTTTAGCTTTTATGACCATAATAAACAATAAAAAAAAATGAAAAAGGAAAAAATATAAAGAATGCAAAATGGTTACCTTTTGGATCAGTTGAAGTGCATGCAAACATTGCACATTGTTTGGATCACGATTGTAATATTTTCCATTACAGCTAATTTTTGCTGACTAAAATTATGTCAAGTAATTACATGAGAATAAGATGCAAAATGCTTCATTTTATCATCAAAATATTGAATAAAAAGGATTACCTCAAAGTATTCATCCGATATAAGTGCCATGCGATGAGCATATGGAATTCGTGCATTATAATCAATGTTTGGTACTGTTAGTCCATTTCCGATAATGTATCCCTGTATAAATTTCGAAGTACACAACCGTTAACATGAAATATGTTATAGTATAGGCAAATAAATAATAAGAAATTTGTTTTTTTTTTTTTGAGCTAATCAATACTTGGAGGGACATTTGTGGCTTCAGTCCTGCTTCATTTCCTGCGCATTACCGTCGAGCTTGGTTGGGGAAAGAGAAAAATCAAATAAAATCTTGTAAGCATCTCTCTCTCTCTCTCTCTCTCTCTCTCTCTCTCTCTCTCTACATTACCTTGTGATATTTCCATGGAAATCATGGGAACAAGTTTGCCTGCATAGGATTCACCGGCGACATATAGACGATTTTTGATAAACATGGGGTGACTCAATAACCACTGCATTATTCTCAATATGAAGTTAGTTCACTAACCCAAAAAAAAAAATGTGGTAAAGAGCATGAAGGTATAAATGTATAAGGACTACTTCTATGTCCCTCGTCAAACTTCATTTGTATTGCATTCAATAATTTCAATTTGTACTTAGGAATAAAACATCTACGATTAATAACGTTGACCTACCTTCCTAAGAAATGTGTAAGTATCTTTTGCTGATTTGGTGTCCGAGGAAGAACAACCTTGTGAAGTGTTGGAATATGAAAATCCAGTACCAACTGGCCAATCTATGAATATGATACTGGCAACCTGAAAACTATTTAAATATATTATAAAGGTAGAAAAGTATTGAAGAAATACATACATGACTTGAAACACGCATGGAGTCAGAGATGTTTTTGACCTTGGTCCAAGAATATGGATTTAAGAGAATAGATGGCAAGCTTCCATCAAAATGTGCAACATCAAAAGTAAATGGACCTACAAACAAGAACACACATTGCTGTTAGAATAATATAACTTATATTTATAAATTATAATTTTTGATTATCGAAATAATAATACTTTCTAACTCTGTACATCTTACTGATTATAATACCAATTTCTAGCAGTGGAAGTGTACATTTGGAGAATAATGTGGTAAAAATTGGACAGCTTAGAGTTCTATAATAGGAAACAAGGCTAATAGGTTCTGTAATATGCAACGTCACGAGCAATCCCGAAGAGCTCTCATTATGACTATATATGGAGCTGGATAGATATGTACGCTGTAGCTTGCAATGAGCTTGAGTTTCCTAGTGAACATTCTCCAAAGAAGATCTTGGGATGAAGCTACTCGTAGACACTTTTCAAGCCATGCGTTAGAGTTCATCTTGAATTTAATGCATACAATTCTGGGAGACGTTCTATGTTAAGTCCTCAAAGAAATCCTCACACATCTTGGCTGCTAGAGATTTATCTGTGCTACAAAATGTCTGATTGTCTTTCTCATGAGTATCTTATAGTTGAGTATCGTTTCACTTTGATGTTCGTAGCAGCGGTTGTTGATAGAGTTAAATACAAGTTTTAATGAGATATTAGCAGACCTCATTTTTCTCATAGCATTTTCAATCCTTAAAAAAAAATCATTTGAATTGTTTAACATGGATAATTTCAAGCTTGCAGATTAGTTCTACCCCTCAATATCTTAAAGCGGATTTATTGTTGAAAAATGAGTTGCAGCATCATTGGCTCAAGGTGGTTTGTCAACCTCAATTTCAAGTACCCAAGTAAGTCGAAGAGTTATATCACAGTGAGTAGATTTTTTCGTTTTGTATTAGCACTACCTTTTTTACCATAACTACTGAGCATTTTCGATAAAACATGTGAAGATGGAAATTGGTTACAAAATGGAAGACAGATCTCTTGCTTATTTTATGATATTTAACTTAAAGCGAGATTTGTTACCAACATAAGTGTAGATTCCATTTATAGATGGACTTTTTGTTGTAAAATATCATCACGTCATTACGTCAGTAAATGTTTATATAAGAATTTATTCATCCAATTTTATTTATTATTTTTTTTCCCTCAAATTTCTGCCCCAAAACTTAGTTTTATGGCTATGCCTTGATTTACCTCTTTTGCATATTCAAACTTGAGGAGCTAATACCATGAAAGAAATAATGAGGGAGTAAGTATGATCAAAACCAAAAGTTAAGAATCATAAACGAAACGTTTTTACAGTTTTATCCTTGTCTTTATTCCTTTTCATATTTAAAGCGTAAAGGTGATGATATCAAAATTGGTCTAGCCTTGAAGCAAGCACGGGCAGATCTCCTAGATCCCAAATCAACTCATTGATGATGACAGTCCTCCGAAACCTTTATTCGCCGCCTTATACAATGTGACACTCAAGGACTTGGGTAGCAGGTAGCTCGAGGTAAAAACTTTAGCTTGGGAATAATCTCCCATAGGTCGAGATTGAGTGCCACCTTATGTTATTGAATTTAAGATGACCGTACCTCCGTTAAACCATAGTCGTTTTCATTCACTTCATCTTAAAGATCTAGTAGATCATTTAAACTAATAAACCGTCAAACAACAAGGCATGAACACTAGGCTCCAACATTTTGCGCACTCGTATACATCTAGCAAGAACTTCAAGAACATAACACACATAGAGAGACAAATATATATTTCTACACACATTAATAAAGAGAGAGATTACCAAGTTCATAAACAAGGGTGGATAAACCAGAACAACCAGGTCCACCGGTGATCCAAAGCAAAAGAGGGTCCATGTTAGGATTGTTTTCGGACTCAATGAAGTAGTAGAATAGCTGAACTTCATCATTTTCTCCCACACCAATGTATCTAATCAATCATTCCAACAAAGATTTTAAATTTTTTACTAAGAATTCAGATAATTGAATTGCACTCAATGCTAATGAACATTAAATATTAAATTAGGTTAAATGCTTGTGAACGAGAAAAACCCCAAATGGTCGCTAAACTTTGCCCAAAATCCCCAAAGAGGTCACCGAACTTCAAACCGTCCCTAAGTAGTCACTGAACCTAGCTCGAAGTCTCCCAAGAGGTCATCGAACTACAAACGTCCCTAAATGGCCATTGAACTTTGCAAAAAGTTCCTAGGAGGTCACTAAAGTTTGCAAATTATTGAACTTTGCAAAGATGAATGGGGTCCCAATTTGCAAACTTCAGTGACCCCTTAAGAACTTTTTGCAAAGTTCAGTGATCATTTAGAGATGTTTTGAAGTTCCGTGACCTCCTGGGTGACCTCGGGCAAAGTTCAGTGACTATTTAGGGATGTTTTGAAGTTCAGTGATCTCTTGGGGGACTTTGGGCAAAGTTCAGTGACCATTTGGGGTTTTAACCCACTTGTCAACTGTTTAGGACTACTTACAGAAATGAAAATAAGGAGTGAAAGAACTGACCCGGTTTCAAGTTTGAAAGGAAGAGCACCTGAAAAACCTGGAAGAGTATTGATGATCGTCTGTGATGCTCCATAGTTGAAGAGCAGGAGAAGAAAAAGTGCATACAACCCTACCCAATTCATAATAAAAAAACCCAAAAATTAAACGCAAAAAATGTATTTAGTCTGTTATCTAAATATATTTTCACAAGGACTGACCTTTGGGCTTCCATGTTTGGAATTTAGAGGAAGAGAAATAGGCTGAAACATGTGATAATCAATAAGAAATAATCATCCAAATCTATGGCTACTTCTTTACCTAGGCTTGACATTTTAATGAGTAAACCAGCCTTGCAAATAATGATTAGTTATGAGGAATTTGTGGATTCTAAGCTTGGCAGGGATGGCTCCTATGATACCCCGTGAACTTTTTCCTTGTGTTCAGCAAATGAGTTTGGGGAGACAAATTCCTGCATGCCAACAATAAAAACTGTGTCAAAAAACGAGGAAATTAGCAAGCTACAGCACGCTTATAAAACAATAGAATTAAACTTACTCAACAAATTATATAATGCTGGCAACCTAACTTCATTCACTAGATCATGAAGATAAACTTCTAGTCTCGACAAGGAAAAAAGAAAGTCTACTTCCAAAGAATTTTTCCAAAACTTAAAGGTTGGAAACTGTATCTCAACCTCATCCAGGCCATGCAGAAAGGTAAAACCACCCTAAAAATTTAGTGCAACACAATAATGTTGGGTTTTAATTTTTTACGTGGGCCTGTATTCATGTTATTCTCAAGGTTAAGCCCATTTACAGTGATCTAATGAAGAATTGGAAGAAAATCACAAATAACCAAGTAAATAAAAATAATTCATTAAATACTACACACCAATTCATATTTATGATACTAATTATTATAGAGATGATACTAATTATTATAGAGAAGTATACAAAAACTACTATGATTTTATTTTTGCAACTGAAGCACGTGCAATGGCAAAAAATACTCGTACCATTAATTTCAATTTCTTATCATTTCCTGTCAATTAAAAACCATGGAAAGTTCAAATTACTAAGGAATGCATGGGATTGATAATATACTTTACAAATGAATGAAAGTGCAAAATTACATTAGGTGCTATAATATGTGTAAAAAAATTGAGATGTCAATCACGAAAACTCATAACATAATGAATAATATCAAAATACA
This sequence comes from Olea europaea var. sylvestris, assembly GCF_002742605.1. Lineage (NCBI taxonomy): Eukaryota > Viridiplantae > Streptophyta > Magnoliopsida > Lamiales > Oleaceae > Olea > Olea europaea. The sequence continues at coordinate 65,094 of NW_019236086.1, forward strand.
TGTTGCAGAGTGAAAATGAGCGAGAACTACACTTTGACAAATGATGTGGAGTAATTTGAATCAATTCATGCATGGATACAAGTAACCCTTGATATAATAGACAAATAGTATAGAAACAGGAATAAATAATGACTCAAATCAATTCAAAAAAGATAAAAAGGTATAATGTGTTATGGGTCAAAAAATGTGATACGCTCTATGTCGCATGTCAAGAAATAATTACACTGGTAAAAATGAAACTTGTCCATGTATTTAAGCAATTGATAAGTATATAAAATATTGGATTGGTGATACGCTTTACAAATGAATGAAAGTACAAAATTGCATCACATGCTTGACACGTGTAAAAAATCGATATGTCAATCATGAAAACACATAACATCATGACTCATATTACGATACATGAATAGAATTACGCTACAACAAATGATGTGGCATAACCTGAATCAATTCATGTATGGACTCAAGTAACAGTTAATATAATAGATGAAAATAATGCATACACTGAAAATTAATATAATAGATGAAAATAATGCATACACTGAAATAAACAATGACAATGACAAAAAATGAAACTTGTTCACGTGTTTCAACAATTGATATGTTACACAATATAATTTTGTCATGAGAAATCATATTCCAACACGTGTTATGTAATCAAGCATTAAAACTTGCAAGAATTTAAATTCAAACATAGTTTAAATTCACAATCATGTCATAAAACATGAACATTATAAAATCAGTGATGATGATTTCTGTAAACTTGCAAGTTCAAGAACAACCCTAAAATAAGTATACTCATACTTGCTATAATATAAGTATCCTCCTTCTTCAGAATAAATCCTACATATTATTGGTCAATATGAAGAGAGTAATTGATGATTAATCCTTCGGAAATTCACTAGAATTCGACTAGTAGCAGAGGTGATGCTAGTGGTTATCTAATTGATGTAGTTGATCCAAGGTGGATTAATGGCTTCTCGGACTCCCCTATTAGTTCTCTTCAAGTACTTGATATGTATGGTGAGAGTCAATCTTCTCGAAACTTCGCGAAGTCTCCATTCGGGTAGATATCAAGTTTTGCCTTGAATAAGACAATTGAGCTGAAGGCAAAAAATGCAACAAGAGTTCACGTCATATATTTTGGTATCCTCTGTGGTTTCCAGTGGCCTACCTTTCTTCAACATGTTGTTGAAAGTAAAAATGGCCCTCTAAGGGTTCGGACCGAATTTCCCCAACCAGGATTCAAACTGGCAGAAAGAATTGAAGAGATAGGTGTTGGTTGGCTTATTATGCTGAAATTTTTAACATGCCATAGCACAAAGGTGCGAAACCATCAAAATGGAGGATCTTAAGATTGAAGATGGAGAATTTCTCATTGTCAACGATTCAAGAATTTTTAATCAATTCAACCTGTTAATCCTTGATGATTCATAATTCAATTCCCACAAAATGGCTAAAAAGAACAGAACTAACTGAGAGCGATGCATGGGTTTACATCAAAGTTCTTCCACAGGGCCTAAGGCTTTGGTTTGATTAAAATGTATGGGGCACCTGTCTTTCCCTTTTTTTGCTGGAATGTAAGATTAAAACAGAAAATAGAGTATAAACAGCTGACAAAGCAAATTTGTATAAATCACTAGAGAAAATTTTGCACGAAATCAAGGATTTTGAGAAGGAAATAGTTTGGGAAGAAATGTGATCAGATTTCTTAGGCGCAAATTGGGGCAATATTTGTGCGTTATAGTTTTTTCATTTGCAATTCTAAAATAGCAATAAATTTGAGATATAAAATGTGGAAAAGTAATATTAAAATAAAAAACCTACAATCAAGAATAAGCAATTCAAGATCCGGTAATTAAACTCATTCTTAATGGATCAAGGTATATTCTGCATTTTATAATTCTATTGGTGATTTGACGTGAAATATTTTTGTAATATAGTAATAAAAGGATTTTCAAGTTCTTGAGATTCGTAAAGATTTAATTAGAACAAATGGTATCATAGCCAACTCTATGTTATACCACTGAGAATAAGGAAAGAATTTTTGGGTTGAAATTCATACTTTAGATTTCTCAATTTTGGGATGCGAATTTTAGTTTCAAATTTTTGGAGATTTTTCAGTAGTCATAATGCTATTCATGCTTCAGATTCTCAAATTTGAAGCTTTAACAACATTCGTACTTTGATTTCTGAATATGAATTTTAGTCCAAAATTTCAAAATTTTGGATTTTTGAATTTTTTTTTTGGAAATTCAGGATCGCTGTAGTGCATGGGCATAGCAACGGCCAATCTAGGCGCTACGCGTCCCTATTAAAACAATTTTTTTTAAACAAAAACAAAAAATAAAAATAAAAAGGAGCGCAATCAAATTCAAATCTTGGTATTAAAGTTTATTTCAAATTTATATTTTTCTAGTATAGATTAATTGAAGCAACATGTTACCAAAATAATCTCTTCTGTCTAAGTTGATTTATTTGGAATATTAGGATGGTTGCATGTGCAGTTCATGTGGATATTGACCTGTCAAAAGGGTGGTAAATATTTGGCTAAATTACATGCATAGTTTTGCTAATAAATATGTTACAATTATAAAGTCCTTTTTTATGTGAACAATAAGCCGGTCGAAAGATAGACTTATTATTTGACGTAATTTATTATCAATATTTGATTATTACACCAAGAGTACCACTTACAACTTAGTATATTCATCCGTAGACTAAATATTAGTGTTGTGTTCGATATCTTGTGATGGGGCAACTATTATTTGAATTTATTGATTGTTTAATATGGATTTGTATGTGAACATATATTTTTTCGGTTTTTGTTATCTACTCAATTGATTCATCTACTTCAACAATATCTACAAGTATCAACTCTATTTCTGTGCTCAATAGAACCAACTTTGAGGATTGGAAAGAGAACGTTCATATCGTTCTTGAATGCATCGATCTAGACCTTACTTTAAGAACTGAACAACACATTGCACTTAATGAAAGTTTCATTGATGAAAAATGGTACTTCGATAAGTGGGATTATTCAAATGGCATGAGTCTTATGATCATGAAGCGTGAAATTTCAAACATTCAAGAGCGCTGTGTCCGATAATGTAACTATTACAAAAGAAATTCTTGAAAAAATTGAAATACGCTCCAAAATTAGTACGCTTCTGACGAACTTAGTTTTACTAAAGTATAAAGGTAAAGAAAACATTCGTGAGTGCATCGTGGAGATGTCTCATCTTGCTTCAAAAATGAAGGCATTAAAGCTTGAGTTGCCTGATGACTTTCTCATGCATTTGGTATTGATTTTTCTTCTAACACAATTCAATCAATTCAAGGTCATTTATAATTGTCAGAAGGAAAAAGTGAACATTTAATGAGTTCATTTCATATGTGTGCAAGAAGAAGAAAGGCTAGAGCAAGAGAAAACTGAAAATGCTCACTTAGCTAATACCTTTTAAGGACAAGTTCACGAAAAGAAAGAATAAGAAAGCTACATCAGGTTAATATAAAAAAAAAAAACAGCAAAAGTTTAAAAAAAAAAATCATCTAGCTGCTATTTTTATCAAAATCTGGGACGCATAAAGTGGGATTGTACCAAATACCATGTGTGTAAAGAAATGTACCTTTTCAACTTTGGTTTGTTCTGAAGTTAATTTAGTTTCAATACTTAGACAGACTTGGTGGATTGATTCCAATGCCACTACTCATATAATTGTGTCTATGCAAGTTTGCTTGAACGATCGAAAGCCAAATGATGCTAAAAGATTCATCTATGTGGACGACGGCAATTCAGTTGGAGTTGAAACTATTGGGAGTTTTAGATGATTATTAAAGATTGGTTTCTGTTTGGATTTGAAAGAAATTTTTGTGGTACCATTTTTAAGATGAAGTTTGGTTTCTATTTCTGTATTGGACAAATTCAATTACTTTTGTTCATTTGGAAATAATAAACATAGTTTAATTCAAATATTGTGGGTATTGGTTCTTTATCAATGTTTAATAATCTCTATTTATTTGATTTTGTTGCCTCTTTCAATAAAACCTTGCATGAGATTTAACAGCTGAAGCTACTGGTGGAGAGACCGCGTCCTATAATAAATAGTTAGTAGTATGCGAGTCATCGATTCGAGGAAAGAAAAAAACCACTTTGCTTTGAAGGCCTAGATTCTGCTTTGTTATGGCACAAGCGTTTAGGCCACATATCTCGAAAGAGAATCGAAAAGTTTTCCATCAGAAAGAATTTTTTATTCTCTTGACTTTTCAAACTTAAACATTTGTGTTAATTGCATTAAAGGAAAACAAACAAATAGAAGGAGATTAGTTGCCAAAAGAATTTCGAACATCTTAAAACTAATTCATGTGGATATATCCATTTCCTTTAGCTTCTTGGAATGGTCAACAATCATTTATTATGTTCATAGACAATTTTCCTCACTATAACTACTGGCATCTCATTCACAAGAAGTCTCAATCATTGGACATGTTCAAAGCTTAAAACATCGTGATGGTAAATACTATGGTAGATATGATGAATAAGGAGAAAATGTCCAAGACATTTTACTAAATTCCTAGAGGAATATGGAATCGTCCTACAGTACACCTTGCCAAGATTTCTTAGATTGTATGGTGTTGTAGAGAGACGAAATGGAACAATTGATAACATGATAATGAGTATGATTAGTTGTAACCTTAACAAAATCTTAGGGGAGAAGCACTGAAATCTACAGCTTACATTCTCAATAGAGTTTCTAGTAAAACAAGTATCAAAACCTTATAAGCTTTAGACAGACAAGAAGCCTAATTTTAAACACTTGCACATTTGGAGTTGTCCAACTGAGGCAAGGCTTTATAGGCCATTTGAAACGAAACTGAACTCCAGAACTATTAGTTGCTATTTTATTGGATAATCTGAGGCCAAAGAGTTACAAATTCTATGATCCTACTAACAAGTCAAATTTTTAAATAGAAAATGCTCAGTTCTTTAAGGATGTGGAGTTTGCGAAGAGAGATACGATTAGAAATTTTGTCTTTGAAGAGGGATATGTTAATATTTCTTTTATTACCATTGACAATATTAGGATCATGGGCAAAATTCCTATTCTTTATTTGTTCAAGAAGCAATTTCAGATCAAGACAATATTCCATAACCCTCCATACACAATCAAGAGATTGTTCAAGACGAACAAATTCAACAACCTGAAGAACAAATACCATCAAAGAGATCCACTAAAGACAATTCTGAATGAATTTATATTCTTTTTTCAAGAAAATGACGATGGCATTAGATTGGTGGAAGAACATGTGATCAACTTTGATTAAGCCATGCAAATGGATAATTCTCAAAAGTGGATTGACGTCATGAATGAGGAGATAAATTCCATAGAAGACAATGATGTTTGAGAACTTGTCCAGTTGCCTTCCGTTGCAAAGCCAACGGTTGCAAATGAATAATTAAAACTAAGAGGGATTTGAAAGGCAATGTACGCAGATATAAGACCAGTCTTTCTACAAAGGACTTTACTAGAAAGGAAGACATTGACTTTAAAGAAACTTTTCTTCCCAATTTCAACGAAAAACTCTTTTAAGACTATTATGCACTTGTAGTACATTTTGATCTTGAGATACATCAGATGGTTCTAAAGACAACATTTCTAAATGGTGATATTGATGAGACAATTTATATGGTGCAACTAAGAAACTGTATCTACTCAAAGAAGATGTTTGCCAATTAAAGAAATCCATCTATGGCCTTAAGCAGGCATCCATCAATGATATCACAAATTTCATTAAGTAATTATTTCATTTGGTTTTGAGATGAATGTAGTTGATGATTTTGTATATCACAAGTCCAGTGGGCCTAAGCATATTTTTCTAGTGTTGTATTTTGATGACATATGACTCGCCTACAATAATATAAGCTTATTGTACAATACCAAGGATTTCTATCAAAGATTTTTGAGATGAAGGATCCTAGTGGAACCTTTTTTATATTAGGGATATAGATACATCGGGATCATGTCGGTTATTCTTCCATTGTCACGAATGATCTATATTGAAAAGGTACTTAAGAGACATAGGATGTAAAATTGTAAACAAGGTGATATGCCTGTTGCTAAAGGAAAGAACTTCAATCTCAATCAATGCCTTAAGAATGAACTTGAAGAGAATGAAATGCAGAAAACCCCACATGCTTCAGTAGCTAAGAATTTAACATATGTTCAGGTTTGCACAAATTCGGATATAGTATTCATTATTATAATACTAGGCAGATATTTAAGTAACTCTGTGATGGATCATTGTAAGGCAACAAAATAGGTTACGCGGTATCTACAGAGAACAAAGGATTACATGATTACATATATGAAATCAGGCTATGTCAACTTGCTGGTGGAGGAGCTATATCTTGCCAAATTCTTAAGCATAAACTTATAGCTTCTTTGACCATGACAAAAGAATTTATAGCATGTTATAAAACATCCAATCAAAGAATATATCTATGAAACTTTGTCACTAGGTTATGAATTTTATATATAATTGAAAGACCATTCAAGTTATTTTATGACAATAAATAAGCAATCTTATATTCAAACAACAAGAAGAGTTCGACGAAGTCTAAATTTATAGATATCAACTTCCTAGAGAGTTCAGATTTGTTAGATTACTGTAGAACATATTGGGACAAACTCTATCATAACAGATCTATTTACTAAAGGATTACTACCTAAGATCTTTCATGAGCACATTGATCACATGGGTATTGCACCTATATGCTAGTTCATTGGAAGTTTGGATGTTGTCTGATTTAGACACAATTTTATGTTTATGGATGTTCAGTTTATTTGTAGAAATAAAGTATTTAGTTCAATTTTTACTCCGATTACAGCCTTTAATTCGATCTTATTAAAAAATAAGGTAGAACCAGTTGGAAATACACATTGTTGGATCACGTTGTAGGTAATTTCTGTAAAGCCCCGAAAATTTTAAAGAATAGAATTAATTGTTCTAAATGCCATTTTTATATTATTTTGAAAGTTGAAGGACTATAAAGAAATATGTTTTAAATTCTTATTTTTTGAGTCAAATTTTGATAGAGAGAGTTTTAGTATATCGATATTAGGTTCTTTTTATTAGAAATCTTCGAATCGAGAAAATATAAATTCAAACAAGTTAGGCTAAAGATATTGAAGTTCAAAGAAGTTAACTTTTATTATAAATTAATTAAGTTACATATTTAATTTTTAAATGTTGGCCAGCACGTGCATGATTAAAAAAAGAAAAAGAAAAAGGTATAATAGTGAGTAACTTGTGTCAATTGCATGGAAAATGCTTGACTATATGATATGGTAGAAAATTTTAGATTGTTTACACGTATATCTCAAATGATTCAAAGAATAATAATTGTCCACCTCAAATAAGTCCTCCAAGTTGGCAATAAAAGATTTATATATGTTTTACTGAATCAAACACGCATATACATGCACTGCATCAGAGAAAAGGTTGTGAAATGTGAAATTTTTGCTTTTCTTTCAAAAAATTGTTTTCACCAATCAAGGTAAGACTTTGACTTACAAGTGGTTTATCCCGTTTAATTTTATTTCTTTCACGTTTATAAATATTATACTTACAAATTGACACAATATGATATGGTAAATGATAATGGCCACCGGTATAAATGATATCATATGTATTAGCTTTTACCAGATTTTAAAGATATGATATAACGGTATGATTATTTTGATGCATGAATTGATATTCTTATTCGGGATTGCACAAATATTTGTGTCTTATTGAGTATTCTCATATACTCACCATTTTCCCCTACTTCCACGTATTAGAAAGGGTCATTGGTTGATGGGTGATGAGATGCTACTGTTGTGCTTGGATTCATTGAACCTAATAAAGTAAATTTGGTGTAATGTGACTAAGAACTTATTCTTTAGTAGTAAATTTAATTTCAATAAGTGAACTCTCTCTCATTTTTTATTTTTTTAAGTGATTTGGATTATAATTAGTCGATCATGTAGTTCAGTTTGTGTTATATTTCTTTTGTAGATTTAACGTTATTTATTTTCTATTATATGTAATAAAATGTTTAATGTATTCAAATGCATGTATTAGATTTAATGGAATCTATTAGAGAAATTGTCCACTGAAAATTTTAACCATTTTAAATGAATAGTCACTGACAAAGATTATAAAAATAGGGACCTTCCTTTCTCAAGTTACTTTTCCTGTTCAATTCCAGTGATTTGCTTTTGGCGATACAAATAATATATTTATTAGATACATCAATTAGGTGATACATCAATCTAGTATTAATAAAAAAAGATAATGTGGTTCATTTAACCATTTATCATCGATTATGGGCACCACTAATTGAATGCTTTATTAAATAAAATCAAATGCAAGCTCTTATGCAACTGTCAAATTAAATCCAAAGTTCATAAATTGTATATTTATTTTATTTAATCTATCGAAAAATATATGAATAATGTGGTATCAAAAAAATTTCGTTATTAAAAATAAATAAATAAATAAAGGATTTGAAACTAAACTTGTAACCTTGAGTAAACTGCTATCACATAATGTTATACATAAATGCATGTTATGTTGCCAATATTGAAAGAAACTTGTGGTTGTGAATCGAATTTTAAAATTTGGGTCATTCCAATTTCTATGCTACATGTCCATACTTGAGCTATGTAATTTGATTGTATTGATATATGTGACAATTGATGATTTATTTATGATACTAGTAACGACAATCGGTTTGATTTTATATTGAAAAATCAATGGACGAGATTGTTCAGAAGATTTTTTGCTTGTGATTGCAAAGGTTTTGACGTCATAAGTTTATACACATTTATAAGGTAACAAATGTGGCCAAGTGAGATATTGTTTGGTTTTAATTTGTCACGTTGGCCTACATATATAATTAAGGGAAAATTACCTAGATCCCTTCTTGTCAAGATTACATTTCTAAAACAAGTGGGTGAAAGATTAAATTTCAATGGTCAGGTGATAAATACTAATTTTTAAATTAATTGATTACACCCACCCACTCTACCACCCCTAAACACTTCTTTTACCCTATACTTCGATTCATTTTCTAACCCACACACACTCTCTCGCGTCCCAAAAAATTGATCAACACTCTCTTACCCAAAAATCTCATCGGTCGCTTCTTCCCCAACTCTACCCTTTAGATTTCGGCCACCTACCACTTCTCTCGTCAGAGTTTCGCACAAAATCTCTTCTTTGAAAGCTGATGAGCTTAGATTTTGGGGAAGTGACAGTGCAATACATGAGTCACCTAAAGCAGAACCAATCTATGAGGAGAAGAAAATTGAATGTGAACATGGGGACCATATAGTGAAGAACAATCAGATCTATGGCTTCTCTCTCATAATCTTCCTCATCTTTTCGAGAAATAATTAAAGAAGAATCTTGGAAATCTTTATTGAGAAATATTCATTAATCAATTAGTTGGTGTTTTTTTTAAGGTGTTGGTGGAAGTTATGGTAGTGATAATTGTTGTTGTAGATTTGAGTTAAAGATATTAGTAGTGATGGTGGTTATTATTTTTTCGAATAGATTTGCTGTGGTGGTTGGAGATCTGATTTTTTCTGCTCAAGATCTGGTTGTGACCTATTTTGTGTTGATTGTGATCGATTGTGACTTAAGATTGATTTAGTCACTGACAGTCACATTGAGTACAAACTTGGTCACAGACCCCATATCAATTTACCCCAGACCTTGTATTAATTTTTAACCCACACACTCTATTTCTTCCCCCAAAAATTAGTTTGACACTCTCTTACCCAAAAATCAGATCTACGACTTCTTCCCCACCTACACTCTAGATTCCGACCACCTATCACGTCTCTCAACGGAGTTTCAGGAGAGAAGTGTGATGATGTTGGTTGGCACTTTTTGAAGGGTTGGAGGAAGTCATGGTAGTGATGATTGTTGTGGATTTGATGCAAATGTAGTATTTATGGTCATCAATTTGAGTTAAAGATGTTAGTAGAGGTGGTTGTTACTTTTTCAAACAGATTTGCTATGGTGGTTGGAGATCTGGTTTCTTCTGTTTGGGATCTTGTTGTGCCTATTTGTGACCAATTTTGTATTGATTTGACTGGTTGTGACTTGAGATTGATCTGGTCACAGACAATCACACTGAATGCAAATTTGGTCACAATTAGTTACACCGAAGGCAAAGTTGGTCACGATGATTCTCAGATAACGTAAGTCAGTGAATTGGTCACATATAACACATATATGATCACAAATAACATGGTTGCAAATCTGATAACTACAATGCACCACTACGATCATCACAATTTTTGGAGATTTTTCTATCACTGGAGCAAGAACAATCGATGGAATAGTCGCTGGAGCAGTTTGATGCAGCAGTTTGTAGGAACAATCGTCGGACCAGTCACCGGAGCTACTGTCTAAGCGGTCGCCAAAGTGAAGGCCAGAGCGGTTGCCTATCTCCGGTGGAGAGGTGGAGGGAATATGGTATAGTGGGGTGATAGGATGGGGTGAGTGAGGTGGCATGGAGTGGAAATAATTAATGTATATTTTATTATAGTTTAATTTTTAATAAATATATTTACCACCTGATTTTTGAAATATTTCAATAAATTTGTTATTTATGAAATGTGTTTTTGTAATGTTGTAGTTGTGTAGTCTTCTCTATAATTAATTGTGTATTAAAAGTTAAAGTTAAGCCCAGTTAAAGTGATCTAATAAAAAATTAGAGTTATTGGGCTTTGGGCATCTAATATGGTATGTGCTTAGTTATGTGAAGAGACTAGAATCATTTTAGGTTGAATTTCATGATGGGCCAAAATGGTCCCAAAATCATAATTGACTTCTCATTCTTTATGTCATCCCATTAATATAAGAATATCAAGAAGAAACGTTTCGAAGAGGAATATCAAGAAACCTCAATCAAGAACAAGCAACGAAGACCAATAAACTATGAGTATGAATACACAATTCAAGATCTAGTAATCAAACTTATTCCCAATGAATCAAGGTATGTGCCACACTTCATAATTCTTTTGGTGATTTGAGATTGTGAGAAATTTATTTGGAATAAGGGTTTTTCATTAACAAAAATCTCTTTCATATCCAAATTCGATATGGAAAGTTCTTGAACGGGAAAATATATATAGAGGGGGCTGTAGCAAGCCCATTTAATATTTTTTTTAGTACAATAAATTTTTTTTTTGTCTAAATTTAGTTCATGTTTGATAGGAATTAAAATTAGATTTTAATTGAATTTTTGAAATGTGCGATTGAAAAGATGTGGGACCCATGAAATATATGGTTCGACTTTGACTTATATTAAAATCTGATTTAAATCAATACCAATCAGGGGCTTAATTTTTTTTTAGGCTTGTAGTCCGATCCTGGATCCGTCCCTGATCTTGATAATATGGTAAACGAGTTTTCAAGTTCTTGAGATTCATAAAGATTTAAATTCTAACACATAACACAATAAACAGATTGGAGTACACTCGATCGACGCCGCACCCCAGAGTGAAAGAAATGACATTCAGCAAGGGTGCATAGTGAGATCATTGGGAAAGAGAGGAAAAATCAACTCAGTAGTCAGAGATTCCAAAATTCAACTTGAGTTGGTGAATCGAGTGCTCCTCTATTTTGTTCAAATGGAGTTGCCACTAAATTTGACTCCATCCTAGAAAGAAATACTCAGTTTAGCTTAACTTGCCAACTCGACCCTCTACTCTAAGGTCCCCAGGATTGACTGGGCTTAGCTCAAGCGGGACATGCAGGACCTATCAGCGAGGTTCTCACGAGATATATGGGACCCTGTCAAACTTATCCGGTAGCCACCGCCTCTACCACTGGAAGTACGAGACAATTGACAGTCAAATTACCAACATCAATTATCCGGACCGAGTTGACTCGGTAAGCTCACTGTGGTTCGGCTAAAAGAAGGAAAGAACGACCTTTGACATATGGTATCCCAGTCGAGTACGTATGACCGACTTGAGTTGGAAAAACAAAATGTATTTTTTTCTCAAAAAATTTAAAGAAAATAACAACTAGACACAAATATATGCACATGCAGAATACAGAATTGGGGAAATGTTGACAAAATAGAATCTTTCAGATTACTATCACTTGTACAAGAACGAAACCCACACACCTGTAGATCACAGGGGGCGCCACCTTCGGCAGACGAAGCTCTCCGGCTGCTTCTCCTCAGCAATTGAAGAAACGAAGAACCCAGAAATTGTAAAAGTGAATGGCAAATGCAGGGTTGCTTCTTGAGTTCACTCACTCTGCTGACGGTTTATCTCTCGAACAACCATGCTAAACAGACGCACTGGTTGACGTAATACTGCATAGAAATTTAAAAATAAAGCGTCATACTTTTTTACACAAATCCAATAGTACACTAATTATGTCGTCAACTGATTGTATCATAGTAAAAAAATATACGATCTGAATCACAGTTAAATAAAACTATCGCGATTTGAGGTAAAAGATTCATAACGTCAGTACAGACTGATTGTTTGCCCAGATGAAGCGATAGAGCAAATTTGCAATTTGAAAAGCAAATATTTGTATCAAATAAATAACAGGATTCTTTTGGCATGATTTTTGAGGAGTTAAAAGGAGCTTTTTAAATTTAAAATTTGTTTTTGGACATCTTGAACTAATTTTATGAAAGTTTCTTTTGTTCAAAAACTAACTTTTTAAAAAATCTTCAAATTTCGAAAATGTTTAAGAGAAAGACACGTTGGATTAACTCCATAAAAAAAAAATAATAATAATGAACCCTAACAAATAAGTTAATAAATATTTATTTATTGTATAAGGTGACGCGTGGAAAAATGTTGAGCGCAAATAAGACGCGTGTCTTCGCTGGCCAGTGGCCACCTTCTCTAATTGGCTGTTGCTCACGGTGGTGAAACAAATTCTTCACTAACACCATTCATTTTAGTATTTTTTAGGTTACACTTTTCTATACTTATTATTTTATTCAGTTTACGTAAAATCTATTTATATCAATTTGAATCGTTTCTCAAATGTTAATCCAAACTTAATTTTGAATTAATTGTAAGATTATGTTAATAATGAAATAAATAAGAACACTTCAACGAAAATTCTAATACCCACTAAAATTTGGATCAAACTACAATAATGTGTTTATTTGGTTTTATTTTCTTCTTTCTAGTGAACATAAGTTGATTCAAGTTTCATCACATCAAGTTTGTTTTATGTCTCACAAATTTTATTATCATCCTTTTTTTTTTTTTTTTTTTTTAGAACATGTGTTGTAAAAAATTTTGCGAATTAATTTTTTTCAGTTATTTATTTTTATTGCTTACCTACATATCTTGCATATTTCATGATTTTTCTTAGACAGGTTATATTCTCGCAACTGTGAATTTGACTCGAAATTCTTCAAAATGTTTCGAAGTATGACTTGAAATTAATTTTTTTCTTGACAACATGTGTCATAATATGTCATACGAAACAACAAATGTTCTATGATTTATAATACGTCTAATCTGGAACAAAAATGGATTAATTCATTTACCTATTCACTTAACCTTGTCGTAGTTTCCATCAAAATAAAATCCACTTTGTTATGTGTTGTTATTGATAACCTTGATATGTATCATATTTCTTGATTTTTCTTGAATGTATTACATTTTAGGTGAATATGGTTTCATCACGTAACGCTTCATAGTATGTCCCGCAATATAATGCATACAAATGGTACGTGGATTGATTCAAGACATATCATGCTTCATAGTATGCCTCGTCATATCATGCATTTTGTTTGAATGTGCAGTTTATTTACTTTCACACTTGATTTTCGCACCATAGGATAGTTTCTGTCAGAGTATTTGTGCCTACTCTAGATATGAGGTCATCTCGAACTTGAATATGACAATGAATAATTGCAGAAGGACTTATTGTTGATCTTGCTTCACTCTGTATACATTGTCAAAATTGAGTTAGTATTGAAGGAATTTTTGAGATATTCTATAGGTTTGAATTGGAAAAGTCTTCAATTGATGCGATGATTAATTGCGACTTTTCAATTGCAAAGGATGCATATTAAAGAGTTATATTGTTTTGGAATGAGTTTGATCTTTTGATAGTGTGCAATCTACACAATAAAAAAGTAAATCTACGATCTACTTGCTAAAATTAATTTGTGCCATAAGATGTGACTATTCAAAGAGATACACGAAAATCTATAAATAGAATCCTCCCAACTCTATTTTTTTCATTCCAAATCAATTTCATATAATTAATTTCTAATTCATACTCCAAATTTTGTTGAAATAAATTTCGAATTTGTGGTCGATAATTATTACTCAACATCTTTCGTTCTAAAAGAGTACAACCAAAGCATAGGTTCGTCCAAGAAATTTAATGTTGTACTATATTAATTTTAGAAGGAGCATTGTATCTGGAGAGATAAAGGTATGTTTAATCTTGTTAGCACTAGTGCAAGGGCTTTAAATTGTTTCTATGGTGGCAATGGCTCAATGATGGAGGAGGGGGAATCATCACAGAATAAATTGTCTTTGGCCCCTATCTCTACAGAATATCATGGTACATAGGAAACTGCTCAAGTCATAACAGGAAAAAATGGAAACAAGGATGCACTAGAGAAACAGGTTACTCCTTCTACTGTGGAGTTCGAAGATGTCACTGAAGTGCTGAAAGAATAGGGAGATTTGCTTCAGGCTCCAGGTTTTATTGAAGGGGAAAGAGAGTCTTTTGAACAGATTGTTGTCGAACACGATAATGAGCTTTTAACCTTAGAGAAAAAACAGGGAATGGAAGTCCTCTGCAGGAGTTTGGTGGTCATCGTGACATATTTCAATAGGAAATTTTTATTCAACATGTGAAGGAGGCCATTGAGGTGGAAGTGGGTATATTGGAGGAGCCAATATAGGAAATGAATGGGATCGCTCATCCCCCAAACCAAGTGGACTTGAATGACAATCAACCCGATACTTCATGTGAATTAATGCAACAAGGAAAATCTTCTGGTGAATGCCCAAATCGTGGAGACGTAGAGTGCGAGCAGGAAAATATGGCACAAGCAAGAACAACCATATCCCAACGTCAGAAAAAGAAAAAAAGTCATAACGCTGTCCGAGGTTCTTACACGCTCTAAAACCTCTTCAAAATGACGGACAAACTTTTGATATGTAAGAGGGTTGGGAGCATCAAGGACTCAACTCAACGATATTATGTCTAAATTTAATACAAGTGTTGTAACAATTTTGGAACCTTTGCAGTGAATTTTGAAGATTAGAAGATGGACGCACAGATTACGTCTCCCTAATTTTTTTCTAATTATTTATTTAATGGGAAGATCTGGCTTTTTTGGGAGGATGACTTGTTATTTGAGGAAGTAACTGTTTCACGTCAACATATTACTGGTATGTTTGGTAAGGAGGGGGTCTCTTGTCTAGTCATTATGGTTTACGTGAGCTATTTTCAAATTGGGCATGTAGACTAATGGAGAGATTTGGTTTCTTTGCAACGCCAAGACATACCTTGGCTAGCTGGTGGCGATTTCAACATTTTTTGTAGTGATACAGAAAAGGTTGGCAGGACACCAAAACCAGATCTCCCAAAGCGGGAATTTAATGACTGTATATCAAGCTGTAGCCTTCAAGAACTTTAGACAGAAGGTACTATTTTTACATGGTGTAATATGCAAGAAGGGAGTGGTTGTATTTGGGAGAAGTTGGACAGAATCTTAGTTAATAATTCTTTATTAACTCATTTTGGAGTGGCTTGTGCTAAGGTTTTATCTAGATCTAGTTCTGATCATTGTCCAATGTTATTTCAATTTTTGGCACAGCAAGAATGTTATGGACCACCACCTTTTTATTTTCAATGAATTTGGATAGACCATGTAGGCTTTTTACCTCCTGTAAAAGAAAGTTGGGAAAAACCAACTAGAAGCTTAGGTTTATTCAAACTTGGAGAAAAATTGAGGAGGTTGAAACCAATTTTGCGGAAGTGGAACAAAAGCGATTTTAGGCATATCAAATGTCGCATAGTGGAGTGGACAAAACTGTTAAGCTTGAAGATCAAGTTGTAAATTTTGGTAATGTGCGGGATGAAAGGGAATTAATTGCAACAAGACTTGATTTGAAGGACTATATTCGGCGGGAAGAAATTTTCTTGGCACAATAAACTAAAGTGAAATGGTTAAAAGAGGGGATGCTAATACCAAGTTCTTTCATGCGTCAATTGCCAAACGTCGAAAAAAATCTTGGAATTATAGCATGACTTTACAGGATGGATCAGCACTTGACAGACCGTAATCAGTCCATGACGGAGCAGTTGAT
Source organism: Olea europaea var. sylvestris (assembly GCF_002742605.1). Classification (NCBI taxonomy): domain Eukaryota; kingdom Viridiplantae; phylum Streptophyta; class Magnoliopsida; order Lamiales; family Oleaceae; genus Olea; species Olea europaea. The sequence goes on from NW_019236086.1 coordinate 81,479, forward strand.
TGTTTTCATGAGTTACTTACCACTGATAATGTCATACCGAGGATGGAATTGTTGGATTCATTGATTACACTGAGCTTATCACTGGAAGATAATATCAGATTATGCGAGGAAGTGAAAGCTGCAATGGGAAGCATTCCACAGGATAATAGCCCTAGCCCTGAGGGTTGCTCATTAAGTTTTTACATGAGCTGTTGGGATATTGTTGGAGAAGATGTTTGGGAGGCAAGGGAGGATTTCTTTAGTGGTTCTATGCTCCCCAATTTTTACACATCAACTTATATTGTTCTTATCTCGAAAGTCAAAGTTTTAGGCAAGTTTGGAGACTTCAGACCCATTAGCTTATGTTCAGTGATCTACAAATGCTTTACCACGGTAATTGTTAATAGATTGAAACATTTACTTCCTAAATTTATTTCGAAGGAACAAGGGGCTTTCATTGAAGGTGGGAGTATTTTCGACAACATTGCTCTGGTACAAGAGCTACTTCAGAGTTTTTAACAGAAAGATACGAGGCGGGAATGTAATGCTTAAAGTAGACATGATGAAAGCGTATGATAGGGTTGAATGGAAATTCTTGATGGCAGTCCTAAACGCTTTTGGGTTTTCTACACAATTTTATCAGTTAAGATAAAATTGTATTGACTCACCTACATTCTTGGTGATGATGCATGACACCTATCGAGGCTTTTTCAAATCTTCCCAGGGAATCCATCAGGAAGATCCCCTTTCTCCACACTTGTTCATTATTGCAGAAGAGACTCTTACATGCATGCTACGACAGGCTTATTTGGATCAACGCATTGAAAATTATTCTCTTCCTGTTGGAGCACCTCGTATATCTCACTTGCTATATGCTTATGATCTAATTATTTTTTTGTAATGGAAGCAAATAATCTATTAAAGCAGTGGTGGAGTATTTATGAAAATATGTCGGGGCAAAAAGTGAATCACAAGAAATCAGCTATCTTTTTCTCGAAGCACATACCCTTATCGAGAAAGAATGAACTACTCCAGTTGAGTTGCTTCACACAAGGGTTTTTTCCAATTACCTATTTGGTTGCTCCAATATCTCCAGGCCGTTTGTGTATTAGACATTTCGAGTCGCTAATTATGAAGGTAAGAAAGAAAATATCTAGCTAGAAATTTTTACTTGTCTGTTGGAGGAAGATTAACTCTTGTTCAGCATGTCCTTTCAAGCATGCCTATACATATCTTATCGGTCATGTACATACCTCAAGGGGTTATTCATCAGATTCACTCTTTGATCTCAAATTTTATTTGGGGAGAGGCAGATGGTAAAGTTAAACGTCATTGGATGAATTGTGAAAATATTACCAAACCTCTTTCAGAAGGAGGCTTAGATATCTGTGACTTAGCAAAAGTACAAGTGGCTCCAAAAACAAGATTTGCTTGAAAAATTTGTTTCTTAGATTCTCTACTACAGGAGTTTCTAAAAGCAAAGTATTTTCCTCACAAATCTTACAATGAGATTCAAATATCAGCTTTGAACTCACCTTTTTGGAAGAGCATAGCAAATTTGATACCTATGGTAATAGAAATTCGGTATGGCATATCAAATGTGGAGAAGTTAATTTCTGGCAAGATAATTTGTCTGGTAGGGGACCATTATCAAACCTAGTGGAGGTAGTGGAGCCTGACTTGAGGTTAAACGCTGTGGTAACCTCAAGGGGGTGGAATGAAGATGCCTTGGCAGATCTAATTGGGAGTGAGTTAGCTAACATTGCAATAGAACACGTTCCAAGTTTACGTGAAGGACTGGATATAGCTGTTTTGAAACCATCTCCAGATGGTTTGTTCAGTACTGGTAGTACTTGAGAGCTTATATGAGCTAAACGGGAGTGTGTAGATTGGAACAAATGGGTATGGCATCCATTAATTCAAAAAAAATCTCGTTATTACTTGGAAAGCGATACATAATGCGCTCGGTGCGGACTAAAGAATACAAATGGTGGGGATCTCCTTAGCTCAAAATGTGTATGCTGTGTTAAACCTCATATTGAGTCCCTTGACCATTTGTTGGACGGAAGCGATCTAACAAAATTCCTTTGGGTTCGGTTATCAACGGTCATAGGCATCTCTCACATTACATCGATGGGTTGGAGGCAAAGCATGAATTTTTGGCTCTCTGAGGTATCACAAACGTCCATGTAGGTATGATTATTGGCTTTTCCCCTATTTTAATTTTCTGGACTATTTGGACGTTAAGGTGTCAAAAAAAGATGGAAGGTGTTGCTATTATTTGTGATCAGGTTTGGGCTATAGTGAAGTGGTGGATTGGTAAATTATGTGCCAATGCAGCTAAGGTGTCTAGGCTATCTTTGTCTAATTGTATTACCTTACGAACTTTGCATATGCAGATTCAAAAACTGCTTAATGAAGTCAGTAAGTTTGTTCGATGGATACCTCCTCTCCCTACTTGGATTAAGTTAAATATTGATGGATGTTGTATAGGAAATCCTAGTAATTGTGGTAGAGGTGGGGTGATCAAAGCTGATAAAGGGAAATTTATTTGTGCTTTTCATATGTTCTATGGTCACGGTACTAACACATGGACGAGTTAAAATTAGTTTTGGATGGCATTCACATAGTGCCAAACTAAACTTCCCAAAGATTATTATTGAAAGTGATTTTAAGGTTGTGAATTCCTCAACAAAAGATGCACATGATGGAAATTTTGGAAAGAATGGGAAGAGATAAATGATCTTATGACAGAAAGAGAAGTGATTTTCAAGCATGTTTCTCGGGAAGCAAACCAAGTTGCAGACGCTTTATCTAAAATTGGGGTAGGTGGTAACAAAGCAGTCTTTCATGATATGGTTGATTTTCCTGGGGCAGTCATCAACTTGATCACATCATATAGGAATCATTTTTCATATGTACAAATTTATTAATAGTTTTGTCTTTATGGTTGACAATTTGTGATGTGAACTTGTTCTCATGGTATTCCTCTGCCATACGTGAGGGTTGATGTATAAAACTTGGAGGTATCTATTTATTAAAAAAAAAAGATTCGCATATATAAATGGAATATAATTTCAAAAGAGGCTATTTAAATTCGGGCCTTTTGCATACAAGTGTGCATATGTTGGTTAAGCGGTGCTTGTGATTCTTTAAAATTTACAGATGAAAAAATTAATTTACTAAGTAAGTATTAGACGAGAAAATGATCTGGGTGGTGGGGGCACACGTACTTGCGACCCATATCTAGGCCTCTTGCAACCGATCATTCTTTTGTGTTAGGAAATTGATAGAAATCGAAATTGGCCATTTGGGTGGCCCACACCTAGAGGAAATGGTGGCAGATAGCCACAAAAAAAGACACTTTTTTAAAATGGGCGTTGACTATTGTTTAAAAATAAATTTGAAAAATCTGTAAAAGCTTTAAAAACAATGAAAATCCAATATTGCCCCTAACAAATCATTCTCAAACTGACGTCTGAAAAAGAATGGGAAGAAATCTTGTTGGAAATAATAGTAGAAATCTTTGTAGATCATCCTGAAAATGGCATTTTTTGAGGTGTTTTTGGGCCGAAATGGCTATCCCCGGCACCAAGGGAAGAGAGGACGACTTGACGGCCCAGTCGTTTGTTAAATAGACGGTTTGGGCCACCTGTTAAACAAACGGCCCAAACGTTTGGGCCGGCCTAGATCGTTGGGCTGTCTGTTTAACAGGCAGCCCAGATCATCTATTTAACAGATGGCCCAGACCGTCTGGAAAGGATGGCTTGGGTTCCCTCAATTTTTTTTTAGTTGTTGTTGTAGTCCATAAATAATTTAAAGAGAAAATTGAAACTGAGGTACCAAACCTTTCGTTTATTAGCAGACTTTTCCCAAACCTTTAGTTTGTGCCACCCACAGTCCCAAACCTTTCAAAAATATGCACCGGGGGTTCAAATGGATGGAAACCGTCTGTTTGACCGTTAGTTGACCAATAAAATTGAATTTTGACCAATTTTTGACCAACTTAAAAGGGTAGAAAGGTAAATTTGCTATTTAATTCTATAATAAAACAAATAAACTAATATACCAAATAAAAATAAAAGAAACTACTATTCATCTTCTTCTTCCTCCACCCCCTGCAATTTTCTCTAAGACACCATAATGCGGGTTCAGTCTTGTACGACATTACATTGGTGGTGAATGCTAGCTATCGTCCTCAGCACGCTCCGTATATCTCTCTCAGGAGCAAGTTAAATGGTCGAGCCATCCACTTACGATCGAGGTTTTAGACGATGGCTTTTGTGATCATCTGATTAGTGGGTATGAGTGCTATAGCAGTAATTCAGAGTTGAAAAGTGATTAGGTTGTGACAAGATCGAGTTCATGTGGGAGGGTTTCAACCAATCACCTTGCATTACAGCCGAGCATCTCACCCAAAACACGAAAATCAAAGAGGAATGGACTCCTATCGAAAAAGATTAAGAAGTTATCTTCACTAACATGTTCCTGAAAATATAGTGAACTTGAAAAGAAACTGGTCGAAAGACCCTGTGGCCTAGCTGTAGCTTGTGGTCCCTTAAACGTCGTTTTGAGTAGGATAAATGCAGCCTCGGTGGAGTAAAAGCCTAGTTCTTCTAGCATTTTTTATTGGAAATTGCAGGGGT
>NW_019236086.1:86135-149639 GCF_002742605.1 Olea europaea var. sylvestris
TGCAGGGGTGGGGGTGGGGTGGGGGGAGAAGATGATGAATAGTAGTTTCTTTTATTTTTTATTTGGTATATTAGTTTATTTGTTTTATTATAGAATTAAATAGCAAATTTACCTTTCTACCCTTATAAGTTGGTCAAAAATTGGTCAAAATTCAATTTTATTGGTCAACTAACGGTCAAATGGACGATTTCCATCCATTTGAACCCCCGGTACATATTTTTGAAAGGTTTGGAACTGTGGGTGGTATAAACTAAAGATTTGGGCAAAGTCTGCTAATAAACGAAAGGTTTGGTACCTCGGCTGCAATTTTTCCTAATTTAAATACACAAAAATAAATAATGAACATTTAAATAATAAATAAAATAATTATTGAAATGATAAATAAAAAATGTAAATAATGAATAAATATTAATAATCAAAATATGTAATTAAAATTTAGTTGAAATAAATTTCTAACATTTAAAATAAATAATTGAATATTTACGTTTACTTGTTCGATAAATAATTTAAATTATCAATCAATATAATTAATTAAATCAAATAATTTAAATGAACAATTGAAACAAATAATTGAAAAACAATTGGAATAAATAATTAACTTAAATGCATAAAAATAAATAATGAACATTTAAATAATAATAAAATGATTATTTAAATGATAAATGAAAAATGTAAATAATGAATAAATCTTAATAATCAAAATATGTAATTAAAATTTAATTGAATTAAATTTCTAACATTTAAATTAAATAATTAAATATTTATGTTTACTTGTCCAATAAATAATTTAAATAATCAATCAATATAAATAATTAAATCAAATAATTTAAATGAACAATTGAAACAAATAAATGAAAAACAATTGAAATAGATAATTAATTGAAATACACAAAAATAAATAATGAACATTTAAATAATAATTGAATGATTATTTAAATGAAAATAAATTCAATAAACAAGTAACTTAAATGTTAATTAAGCAATAAAAATAATTAATTGACATAAATAACAAAGAAATATAAATATTTTAAATTTCACAAGATGGATTACAAAGAAATACGATGATAACAAAGAAATAACAATTAAAAAACAAAGAAATACGACAATATGTTTGATAAGTTGAAGTTGGGGATGGTGTTTATACTAGAGAGCATACCAAGGTATCATCACAAGAAGACGTTGATCGGCGTCTTTCATTTGGAGGTTGTCAATGACATTGACACATTCAACAACTATCCATGGGACAAAGCTGACAATTATCAGTTCTTCTCAACGATCTTGAGATACATATTATTCATTTTGTGATTTATGTTGTATGTCATTTCAAAATCTCGATACATGGTCATTAACTCTGTAAAATGTTAATATATCAGCTTGAACTGCTTACTGAGTTGATACCGTTGATCGAGGAGGAGGGTCAGACTCATATCCGAGGAAATACAGTACGTAGGTGATAGGGGTCCCAGACAGTGACATAGAGTAGCGGAGATGGTGACACGGAGGGTGACGATGGAGGGGTGGAGATGTACACAGATGTTTCATTAGAATCATTATGGATGTTAGTAGAGATGGGAGAGCTGTTGGTGGTGGGGACGAAATAATTATAATAATTGTATACATTTTTTTTATTTATGAAATAATTGTATATATTGTAAAATTTATTTAAATAAGGTAATGAAATATTAAATACATACTACACACAACCAATTAAGATAATTTATAAATGAAATATCTTAATAAGAAATTAAATTAAATATTAAATTTTTATTTAAATAAGTGATTAAATAAATAATTAAATAACGTAATTAAATATTAAATAAATAATATACATAACTATGCCGAAGAAGACTCCCCAACTTGATAGATAATGTCGTGAGTTTGGATGACACCCTATACGAAACATATTATTGACGTGCCATAGCAAATGGTTAGCAAGAGGACTAGATTACTATTACAACATGATCGAGGGAAAAAAGAGAACATCTGTTGATGGTACGTTGCCCAACCTCTTCCGTGAAATCGACTAGGGCGATTGTGAAATCTTCGCATTAAAGTTAGGACTATAAATGGATCGGATATATGGATCAGATTTGCTCAAATTCGATCCGTTAATAATAATTATCCTATTCTATTCGATTCGATCCAATAATCCCACGGATTTTTAAATGTTAAATCCATATCCAATTAACCATGTTATCGGATATCCGATCCGAAATTGAAAAAATTAGAAAATTAAAGATTTTATTTATTTATCAGATCAGAATGACCTATATCCATATTTGATTCATTTAGTTAACAGATTATCGAATTTGAATCTCGATTGAGTCATCGGATTAAGACCCTAAATCTATCTCCCATTAATTTCATTGGATTCAGATCGGATTCGGATCAAAATCAAATCTATTGATTCATTTAGTTAACAAATTATCGAATTCGAATCTCGATTGGGTTATCGGATTGAGACCCTAAATCTATCTCTTATTAATTTCATCGGATTCAGATCAAAATCCAATCCATTGACAGCTCTAATTGAATTACATTGAATTTTTAGCATCGAACGTGGTGTAGAGCTAATAAACTAAGCACATATTGAAATGTAAGCGTTCTTTTATGTACATTGTGATCCATAATTGTAATAATTTCAAATGTAAGCATTTTTTTTTAAACATTTGTAATACTTTAGTTTTTATGTAATTGTATAATAAATAACCAATTACTCTTAATTACATATATAACATGCTATAAATAAAAAAATTGAGGAAATCAATAACACACTATAAATAGAGAGTACATAGGATTTAAATAGATATTAGACATTCGTTGGGTAGAGAGTAATATACTATAATCGGGAACTTCTCACTCGACTTCATTTGGTAGAGGAAATATAGTATCGGCATTCTCGAATAATGTTCGATGTATTGAAAATGTGACAATGCCTAAAGTTCGACTCTCATCTCTGTTAGATATTCTCATACACCATATGATTTATGTTCTAATTAAATATTAAATAAATAATATACATAACCAATCAAGATAATTAATTAATGAGATATTTAAAGAATAAATTAAATTAAATTAAATTAAATATTAAATAAATAATATACATAACCAATCAAGATAATTAATTAATGAGATATTTAAAGAATAAATTAAATTAAATTAAATTAAATATTAAATTTCTATTCGAATAAGTTATTAAATAAAGTAATGAAATATTAAATAGACAATGTACATAACAAATTAAGATAATTCATTAATGAAATATTTAAAGAAGAATTAAATTAAATATTAATTTATTATTTGAGTAAGTTTTTAGAATAAATAATTAAATAAAGTAATTAAATATGCATAACAAATCAAGGTAATTAATAAAAAAATATTTAAACAAGAAATCAAATTAAATATTGGATAATTCTACATGTACTAATTCATAAAAATGTCCATAATGTACATATGGAATTCCATGAGTGGAGGATCGAAAAAAACTATTTTTCAAATATCCAAAAATATTATGTCGCTTGTACATTATCGTATAATGTTTTTATTTAAATAAGTGACTAAAATAAAGTAATTAAATATTTATTACTAATAATAGACATATCCAATTAAGATAATTAATTACTGAAATATCTAAATAAGAAATTGAATTAAATATTATTTTTTATTCAATTAAGTAATTAAATAAATAACTAAACAAAGTAATTAAATATTAAATAAAGAATATACGTAATTAATAAAGATAATTAATTAATGAAATATTTAAATAAGAATTAAAATAAATATTAATTCTTTTATTTAAATAAGTGATTAAATAAATAATTAAATAAAGGAATTAAATTTTAAATGTATAATATACATAACCAATTAAGATAATTAATTAATGAAATATCTAAATAAGAAATTAAATTAAATATTAATTTTTTATTTAATTGAGTGATTAAATAAATAACTAAACAATAAATAAATAATATACATAGCTAATTAAGACAATTAATTAAAAAATATTTAAATAAGAAATTAAAATGAATGTTAATTTTTTATTTAAATAAGTGATTAAGTAAATAATTAAATAAAGTAATTAAATATTAAATGAACAATATACATAACCAATTAAAGTAATTATTAAAGAAATATTTAAAAGAGAAACCAAATTAAATATTAATTTTTTTATTTGAGTAAGTGTTTAAAATAAATAATTAAATAAGGACCAATTAAGATAATTAGTTAACGAAATATTTAAAAGAGAAACCACATTAAATATAATTTTTTTTATTTAAGTAAGTGTTTAAAATATATAATTAAATATACATATATCAATTAAGATAATTAGTTAATGAAATATATAAATAATAAATCAAATTAAACATTAATTTTTTTATTTAAACAAGTGATTAAATTAATAATTAAATAGATTAATTAAACATTAAATAAATGATTTACATAATCGATTAAGATAATTAATTAACGAAATATTTAAACAAGAAAGTAAATTAAATATTAATTTTTTTTATTCGAGTAAGTGTTTTAACTAAATAATTAAATATAAAATGAAAAGTGTTTGGTTTTTTAATTTGTATCTTAAGGATATTTTTGTCTTTTTAAATAAAATTCTATCTTTGTAATTGTATAAATTACTTAAGGATACTTTTGTCTTTTGCTCAACAAATGGCCATTTTGAAGATTGGAAATTTTTTTTGGTTAAAGTGAAAAAATGGTATTTTGACTTGCCTAATTTCAAAAGTACCCTTATTTAGATATTTCATTAATTAATTATCTTAATTGGTTATGTATATTATTCATTTAAAATTTAATTTTTTATTTAATTGAGTGATTAAATAAATAATTAAACAATAAATAAATAATATACATAGCTAATTAAGACAATTAATTAAAAAATATTTAAATAAGAAATTAAAATAAATGTTAATTTTTTATTTAAATAAATGATTAAATAAATAAGTAAATAAAGTAATTAAATATTAAATGAACAATATACATAACCAATTAAGGTAATTAATAAAGAAATATTTAAAAGAGAAATCAAATTAAATATTAATTTTTTATTTGAGTAAGTGTTTAAAATAAATAATTAAATAAGGACCAATTAAGATAATTAGTTAATGAAATATTCAAAAGAGAAACCAAATTAAATGTAAATTTTTTTATTTAAGTGTTTAAAATATATAATTAAATATACATATATCAATTAAGATAATTAGTTAATGAAATATTTAAATAAGAAATCAAATTAAACATTAATTTTTTTATTTAAACAAGTGATTAAATAAATAATTAAATAGATTGATTAAATATTAAATAAATAATATACATAATCGATTAAGATAATTAATTAATGAAATATTTAAACAAGAAAATAAATTAAATATTAATTTTTTTATTTGAGTAAGTGTTTTAAATAAATAATTAAATATAAAGTGAAAAGTGTTTGATTTTTTAATTTGTATCTTAAGGGTATTTTTGTCCTTTTAAATAAAATTCTATCTTTATAATTGTATAAATTACTTAGGGATACTTTTGTCTTTTACTCAACAAATGACAATTTTGAAGATTGGCAAAATTTTTTGGTCAAAGTGAAAAAAATGGTATTTTGACTTGCCTAATTTAAAATAACCCCCACGCCTATGGTAAGTTCGTTAAGTGTGGGTCAATTTCTAGAAGAGATGATTCCTATCATCTTAAAACATGTAATATTGGTATTATTATCTCGTACGTTTTGAATAATCTAGTCTTGTTTTATTTTAAGAGAATAAAATGAAATGGATTATGATCTACTTAGTAGATAGTCTCGCTAAATTCTGACTGAATTACGTAAGAGTAAATTAGGCCTAATACCCTAAAATATTAATTATTTTGATTGATACCCTGTTTATTAATCAAATCATTGAACAATGTAATTAATAGGCTAAAACCTCCCCCAAACCTCCAAACCCTTGACACCTTTGCGAATCAGGAGAGTAGCATCACCACCATCATTCACAATTCAAATCGGGTTCGTCACCGAGTCCCTAATCAAGAGCCTGCTTGGTACACCACCAGCAGGCGAACGATGCTGCACTATTCTTAGCAATGGCCGCCGTGCGCGTCATCCTGGGGTGGAAAAAATATTGCATGAGCACTATCTCACCGCCCAAAGCAGTTAAATCCCAATCAATGCAATGTTTGGATCATCACGTGGAGGTTGTAGGTGATTCTGGGTTTTGCATCGGTACATTTATTTAGAGGCATTTCTTTTCAAGTTTCTAACTTCTTTATTTTGTTGAGTATTTTCGACTTGTGAACAGGTAAGCTAGTTGCCCGGACTCTAGCTACAGGGCTCTTTCTTATCCAACAACTTGTTGATTGAAGCAAACAGACAGCTTAGACTAGCTGATTTTTGTTTAACTCATATATTTTGGAGTCCAGATAGAAGGTTCACTCACCAGGTATGCTATCTCATGTACTCCTAATAATGATTGATTGATGGTCAGCTGGGTGTGCGGTGATTAACTGGAGTAATTGACATATCTGCTTTGCCTTGGTGAAGAGAGTAGGATTGCAAAAATTTTGAGTTGGTGAAGTTGGAGTTGATTTTGAAGCTTCAATTTGTATACTGTATGGTTTGTTGTTAGTTCAATTTACATGTTGAACTTTGAAGAATGTGTGCGAGTGGAAAAGAGTGGTGAAGTTTAGGACCCATTTTTTCACTTTACTCGTAAGACAGAGGGAGGTAAATTGAAAAGCACAAATTGCGAAGTTTATTTTCCATAACTTTTTTTGAATCTGTGTCACTTTATAAAAAAATAAAAAATAAAAAAATTGTCACATTTTTTAGTTTGTCACTTTTTTTTTTTTTTTTTTTTTACTGAAATATATTCACAAAAATGTCTTTGTGTCCATACAAATGTGTACAATGTGTTTGTGTAGAAGTACATACTGAGCCTTAAGTGCACAATTTTTTGGAAAGTAGGTCTACCTGGAGCTAATTTATATGTTTATCATATTCCTCAAAAATTTGGTGATGAAGAGCTTGCAGATGCCTTTCAGCGATTTGGTAGGATTTGAGTGCTAAAGTTTTCGCTGATAAAACAACTGGTGTCAACAAATGTTTTGGCATGTGGACTCTTTACATTATCATGGATATAACTTATGTTTATACTCTGTTTTGATCTGATTATATCTATAGGTAAATTATGAAATGAAGCTGATTTCTGACCTCAAGGTAAATTATGGAAGGAAGGTGATTTTTGCTGCATGAATCATCACATGAGCTCAATCCGTCAAAGTAACTTCAGTTTGAGCCATTCCATTCCAATTGGACATGAGCTCAAACCATCAAAGTTTGTAGTATTATTCCATTCTTGTGGAAATGTAGTCCCTGAAACTTGTAGTTCTTGTTTAATTCTATACCATTGTATTTGTATTTAGGTAACATGGAATACGACTTAGACAATGATTATAAATTTGTTGATTCTTATTTGGGAGGTGTTCCTGGTATATAGTTTCGTAATTTTTTATTTTTTTTTAAAAAAATTTATGTCACATTTTTTTAATTTGTATATCTTTTTATTTTTTATTTTCGTACTTTTTCAAGTTTGTCACTTTTAAGTGTGTACTTTTTTATTTTGTCACCTTCTTTAATACGTGTAACTTTTTATAAAATTTGTACCGCTTTTTCAATTCATCACTTTTTTTGAAAAAATTATTGTTACTTTTTTGAATTTTTGTCAGTTTTTAAATATTTTTGTTACTTTTTTTTTTAGTTTTTGTCGCTTTTTTCAGTCACCTTCTTCATGTTTATCACTTTTTTTTAGTGACAAACATAATTTTTTAATAAAAGTGACATTGCATGTCATTTTTTAATAAAAAAGTAACACTTAATTTTTGAAAGTGACATTATGTGACAATTTTTATAAAATATTACACAGTATTTTTTACTTTAAAAAAACTTTTCATATGATTTTTCAAAAAACTCTTAATTTTAAGAGTATTTTTGCAAGTTGCTTATTATGTAAGATGGTATTTGTTCCTGTTGGTTTTGTTGAGACCAATAAATCTTGAGCTATGATGTTAACGTGGAATTATATATTTCATAGGCTTAAGTCGATGAATGAAATAAGTCCAACAATGAAGTCCATGAGCTCCACCTAGTCCAATTGTATTCCCGTTTGGATGGCTTGAATCTTGGCCGTTTATGTGTCTTATAGGTCCAACTTAAAGCCTAACCCGGACTATTTATAAGATTACAACTCTAGCCATTTTCTAGTGTGACGTGTGTGTGAATTGAGGAGAATTTCAACTACCTATATAAGAGAAAAATCAGCACCCTTTGAAGTCCAGAACCAGTTGATTGCTTTGTGTAAATGATGGTCTTTTTATAGTCTACCTTTGTGGCGTTTTCTTTCCCGCTTTTGTGGCTACAAATCATCATCATTTTCCTTTCCTTTGTGGGTAAGTTGAATAGCAGCCAAGGTGAATATATTAGTTGTGGATTGAAGCCGGTTGGTTTGGTTGTTTGACAGAGAAAGGTACGATAGACTGAACCTGAAAAACACCGATTTGAAGATCTTTGGAGTGAGCTTTCGCAACAGTTTCATTTTTTATATCGAAAGTATACAATATCTTACTGAGTAATATAGCAGACCTTTCAGTTCGGATTGTCATTCCTAGATGACTATGTTAGATAATTTAATGCTTTAAATTACCGGATCTTTCATGTTAAATCATCAAAAAATACAAGAATTAAAGCGGAAGCATACCTGAATCAGACATGGTTAATGCAATATGAATTTTGCGGTATGGTCTTCTAAATCTATACGCAGTCTCCTTTTCCTTTCTATGATGGGATGCAATAGAGAATGAATAATACGTTGCGTGTGATCTGGGGACCATAACCTATTCATATAGGGATGTCCTTTGACCTAATTCGGTCCATCATAGAATTAGGACTTGGGCCCGGTCTCTACACATATGTAAACCCATACTTTAATTTGATACATTAAAGCCCAAAATCGAAGCCTTATTAGATCACTTTAATTGGGCTCAACCGAATTCGATAGCCTATAATTTAACACACAATTATTCACACATACAAGCCCATCTTTAATTAAAAATCCTTACAATCTCCCACTTGGGCTATATGTGTCACCTTATAATTGTGCATTAAATATAACCTTATGAGTACTCAGAATTTTGCTATCATTACCGAATGTATCCCCAAACAATCCCGTCCATCAATCACATCAACATAGGATCAAAGCGGCTTTCGCTACTTTCACGTAGCTAAACCCATCAATGATCACGTATATCAATATAACCGAATGACATGGATCAAGCATGGATGTGTAGCATGGAAATTACATGTAATGTGATCTTTAACATGCCTATTTCCAACTGGTCCACCTTAATACCATAGTGAAATAATTTTAAACAAATTCAGAGATAATTAATCAAATAACTTTATAACTGAAAATAACTTTAACTTTAAACCGTATCCAAAATAACAGTACATGTGTCCAATATGAAAAGCAAAAATACAAACTCCCACTGAAACTAGATATCCTCAAAAGACATTACACCCATATGAGCAGTGTGCTCATGAAAGACCTTGGGTATCAATCCCTTAGTAAGCGGATCTGCAACCATGGAATTTGTCACAATATGCTCTATTGACACCTGTCCACTCTGAACTCTTTCTTTAACAGCAAGGAACTTGATCTCTATGTGTTTTGACTTCGTCGAGCTCCTGTTGTTATTAGAATACAGCACTGCTGATTTATTGTCACAAAATATCTTAAGTGGTCTTTCTATATTGTCCACAATACGCAGCCCAGTGACAAAATTACGCAGCTATATTCCATGATTTGATGCCTCATAACACGCTATAAACTCCGCTGCCATGGTGGAAGTAGCTATGAGTGTCTGCTTAGCACTCTTCCAGGAAATAGCACCTCCAGCAAGCAGGTAAATATAGCCTGAAGTGGATCTCCTACTATCTTGGCATCCCGCGAAATCGGAATCAGAATAACCGATGATCTCCAACTGATACGATCTTCTGTATGTGAGCATGTAGTCTTTTGTTCTCTGTAAATACCGCATGACCCGTTTGGTTGCTTTCCAATGATCCATTCCCGGGTTACTTAAATATCTCTCTCGCATCCCAACGATGTAAGCTATATCCGGACGCGTACAAATCTGAGCATACATCAGACTCCCTATAGCTGAGGAATAAGGAATCTTCTACATTTCTTTAATTTTCAAGTCATTTTTAGGGCACTGACTTAAGCTGAACTTGTCTCCTTTAGCCACAGGGGTGTCACATGGTTTACAATCTTGCATGCCATATCTTTTAAGTACCTTTTCGATATAGCTCTTTTGTGATAATCCATGAATACCTCGAGAACGATCTTGGTGTATCTGAATTCCTAATACAAAAAAGGCATCATCAAGATCTTTCATCTCAAAATTCTTTGCTAGAAATCTCTTGGTTTCGTGCAATAAGCCTATATCGTTGCTAGCAATCAATATGTCATCGACATATAAAGCCAGAAAAATATACTTGCTCCCACTGAACTTGTGGTATATACAATCATCAACCAAATTCATCTCAAAACCAAATGAGATGATCACCTGATGAAACTTGTAATATCATTGACGAGACGCCTATTTGAGTCCATAGATGGATTTCTTTAATTTACAAAACCATTTGCTTTGCATCGTCCGATACAAAGTTTTCTGGTTGTACCATATAAATTGTTTCATCAATGTCACCATTGAGAAACGCTGTTTTAATATCCATCTGATGTAGCTCAAGATCGAAATGCGCTACCAATGCCATTATAGTCCTGAAAGAGTCTTTCGAAGAAATCGGAGAGAAAGTCTCTTTATAATCGATGCATTCTTTCTGTGTAAAGCCTTTTACGACAAGACGAGCCTTATACCTCTCTACATCACCTTTCGAATCCCTCATGGTCTTAAATATCCATTTGCAACCAATGGGTTTCGCATCTTCAGGCAATGGAACGAGGTCCCATACGTCATTGTCCTTCATGGACTTTATCTCTTCATTCATAGCATTGAGCCACTTTTGAGAGTTAGAACTTTTCATGGCTTGATGGAAGTTGATCGGATCATCTTCTACCATTCCAATGTCAACTTCATGTTCTTGAAGAAATACGATGTAATCATTCGAAACCGCACTTCTCCTCTCTCTAGTGGATCTTCTTAATGGCATTGGTTCTTGAGGGTGTAGAGTTTGTTCTTTTGGAACAATTTGTTGATCTTGAGAGGGAGGTATGACATTGTCTTGATCTAGAGTTGCTTCTTGAACAATATTAGGGATAGAAACCTGATCATTGTCAATGGCAATTGGAGGAATTTCAACATATTCCTCCTCAAAGACAAAGCCTGTAACCCTTTCTCCCCCTCCAAACTCAACATCCTCAAAGAACCTAACATTTCCTATCTCGAAAATTGCCTTAGTTGTGGGATCATAAAACTTGTAACCCTTGGACCTTTCAGAATATCCAATGAAATAACAACTGACGGTCCTTGCGGCCAGTTTCTTTTCATTTGACTTATAGGGCCTTGCCTCAGCTGGACACCCCCAAATATGTATATGCTTCAAACTAGGTTTCTTGCTCGTCCAAAGCTCATATGGGGTTTTATCAGTGGCCTTAGTTGGAACTCTGTTGAGTATATAAGCTGCAGTCTTTAATGCTTCACCCCAGAGAGATTCTGTTAAGGTAGAATGACTAATTATACTCCTCACCATGTCCTTAAGCGTTCTGTTTCGTATTTCAGCAACACCATTCATAGTGGGCGAACCCGGCATAGTGTACTGTGGGACGATACCGCATTCCTCTAGGAATTTAGCAACGGTTCTGGACGCTGTTCACCTAAACCGTCATATCTGCCATAGTATTCACCCCCACGGTCAAATCTGACACTTTTAATCCTTTTGTCGAGTTGGTTCTCAACTTCAGCTTTATAGTTTTTGAACACATCCAGTGACTGTGATTTTTCATGAATGAGATATATATAGCCATATCTTGAAAAGTCGTCTATGAACGTTATAAAATATTGTTGACCATTCCAAGAACCCATAGGAGATGGTCCACAAATATCCGTATGTATAAGTTCTAAGACGTCCGAAGTCCTATTGGCTTGAAATCTCCTTTTATTGGTTTGTTTTCCCTTTATATAGTTGACACACAAATCACAATCTGTGAAGTCAAGAGGGTCGAGAATCCCGTCAGACACAAGTCTCTCAATTCTCCTTTTAGAGATGTGACCTAATCTCTTGTGCCACAACGAGGCAGAATTCTCGTCATTTAATTTTCGTTTTACACCTCGAGTACTTATATGCAAGGTTTCATTATAAGAAGCAATTGTATCAATTTAATAAAGATTATCGTAACCTGATAAAGAACCGGAACCAACCAATTTTGAATCATGAAACAAACTAAATTTTCCATTTCCAAAAGAACAAGTATAACCAAATTTGTCCAAAACAGAAATAGAAATCAAATTCCGTCTAAAAGACGGTACAATAAATGTCTCAACAAGATCCAAATAAAATCCAGTCTTTAACAATAATCTAAATTTTCCTATTGCCTCTACTTCCATTCTATTGCCGTCGCCAGCATAGATGTATCTTTCACCATCACTTGATTTTCGGCAACTCAGGCAACCCTGCATAGACATACTGATGTGAGTTGTTGCACCATAATCTATCCACCATGTATGTCTAGGTACCGAAGTTAAATTAACCTCAGAACAAACCAAATGAAGAAGA
This sequence comes from Olea europaea var. sylvestris, assembly GCF_002742605.1. Classification (NCBI taxonomy): domain Eukaryota; kingdom Viridiplantae; phylum Streptophyta; class Magnoliopsida; order Lamiales; family Oleaceae; genus Olea; species Olea europaea. The sequence continues at coordinate 98,929 of NW_019236086.1, forward strand.
GTACCTTTCTTTACACGCCATGCGTGGTAATTGGTGCAATTCTTCTTCTTATGACCTACAGCTCCACAGAAGAAACAACCGCCTTCAGTTGGTTCCTTATGCTGTTTCTTTTGCGGTGCCGTACCTGCAGCTTTCTTATTAATCTTCCTTTTCTTGTTGCTTTTGTCCTTAGAGGTGGTGGCTAAATGAGCACTTTCTGTCTTTTCATGCTTCAGTCTTTCCTCTTCCTGGACACAGTGTGAGATTAACTCATTAAGGGACCATGAGTCCTTTTGACAGTTATAGCTCACCTTGAATTGACTGAAATGTGCCGGAAGGGATATCAAAACCAAGTGCACTAACAAGTCTTCAGATAAATCCAACTTGAGTGCCTTTAGTTTTGAAGCAATGTGAGACATTTCCATAATGTACTCCCGAATGTTTCCTTTCTCTTTATACCTCATTGAGACAAGATTTGCCAAAAGTGTACTTGTTTCAACCTTTTCATTCTTGGCAAACCTCTTCTCAAGGTCCTCAAGGAAACCCTTAGCCGTAGTCACCTTATCGGACATAGTGCCCGGAATGCTTCTGGAATAGCACGCTTCATGATCATTAAGCTTATGCGGTTCGATCGTTCCCACTTTTCCATCTCCCTCTTGTCATTAAATATACTCTTATCAGTAAGTGCAGCAGGTTGATCGACCCGTAAAGCAAGGTCTAGGTCCATGACTTCGAGAACAATCATAACGTTCTCTTGTCATGCCCTGAAATTTGTGCCATTTAACATTGGAATTGAATTGATGCTAGCAGAGATATTAGCAGCAGAACCTGAAACTGAATTAGAGAACATTTATTATGAATAGTTCACATGAATTTCTTTAATATGCAAATAATAATAATTTCAAATAGTGGTAGGGCCCATCACAAGATACCAAGCACAACATCAATATACAGTCTTTGGACAGAGATATTGACTTGTAAGCTGTACTCTTGGTGTAGTGATCAAACATTGACGATAAAACGTGTCAATCAATAAACCTTTCTTTGGACCGATTTATTGATCACACATTAAACCAAATAATCGTCACACGTTTATCACCACTGGTTCACGTGTATTCGGCTAAATATTGACCTTCCTTTGGGCCGACTAATATTCCCATGAATAACACATGCACAAACATCTTTTAACATTTTAAGTTAGTCAATTTGCACAAGAGAGGTTGCTTTGGCAACATGTTGCTTCAATTAACTAACTTTCGAATATTATATCTCTTAAAAGAGTCTTTAGTACCAAAATTTGAGAAAGAGAATCACCGATTTTGCATATTTTGATTAGTTTTAAACTTTAGGGGCCTTAGGATTAATAATTCAAAACTTTAAGGTGGCAAAATTAATTAATTCCAAACTTTAGGGGTTGAAATTAATAAACTTGAAACTTTATGGACCATAATTAATTAATTCAATACTTTAGAGGATCAATTAGAACAAATTTTAAAACTTTAGGGGCCAAAATTGACCAATTCAAAACTTTAGGGATCAAATTTTAAAAATTTGAAACTTCAGGGGTCAATTTGAATTAATTATGAACTTAGGGGGCCAATTTGAACTAGTAATTAAAGTTTAAGAGCTTTAATTATAAATTCAAAACTTTAATGGCCCGAATTAATTAATTATAAAATCTTAGGGACTGAATTATTAAATCCGAAACTTAAAAGCCCAAATCTCAATATAACTTAAAGGTTAGGGACTGAAACCTTAATTTTATAACCCTAACCCTAATTGCAACCAGGGGCCTCAATTTATCTAATTTATAGAAGAGGCCCCCACCTCTAAAAAAATAACGTAGAAACTCAGAAACCAAAAAAAAATAATAATAATAAAAAAATTTCTTCTTTCTTTCCTTCCTAGCGGGCGCCGCCCCAATAGTTGGTCGGCGCTCCTTTCTTCTTGGCCGCACCGGGCGCTGCTACAGCAGCACTGGGCGCTGCAGTGTTGGCAGCAGTGCGAAGCCTTGCAGCCTGCAGCAGCTTCGCGCTGCCGCCGATAGTAGTAGGGATGCCGCCGAATTTTTTATTTTATTTTTATTTTAAATCTGAATCTCCAAAAAATCCAAATTCCAAATATGAATTTTCTAAACTAATTAATCCAAACGAAAATAACAGAAATTATACCGCAAAAATTTTCAAATTTAACAAAATATATAACCAAAAATTGTTAAATCTGAAAATTTCAAAATATATTGCAAGAACCAAACCAAAACCTTTGATTCTCAATGATTCAACATGAAGAGGCTCTGATACCACTTGTTGGATAATTTAATGCTTTAAATTACCGGATCTTTCATGTTAAATTATCAAGAAATACAAGAATTAAAGTTGAAGCATACCTGAATCAGACATGGTTAATGCAATATGAATTTCACGGTATGATCTTCCAAATCTACACACAGTCTCCTTTTCCCCTCTGTGATGGGATGCAGTAGAGAATGAATAATACGTTGCGTGTAATCTGGGGACCATAACCTATTTATATAGGGATGCCCTTTGACCTAATTCGGCCCATCATAGAATTAAGACTTGGGCCCGGTCTCTACACATATGTAAACCCATACTTTAATTTGATACATTAAAACCCAAAATCGAAACCTTATTAGATCACTTTAATTGGGCTCAACAGAATTCGATAGCATAGCATATAATTTAACACACAATTATTCACACATACAGGCCCATCTTTAATTAAAAATCCTTACAGACTATACTTTAACTCCTAATTTATTGTTTCTAATTTCTATTTGATGAAAAACAAAGAATGTGATCTGATGATTGTTTTTCAAACTATATATACTAATTGAAAAGATTAATATGCACACAAAGATCAGTTGAAAATTTAAATATGGAATATATATTGGGACATAACAATTTCATCTATTAATTACCTTTAAATCTTAATTCAAGATTTATAAATCTAATGTAGTATTGGATCGAATTATTCTTTTGTATTCAATTTGCCCCTCTCGAGTTCTTAATAAGCCTATTTTTCTCACATCTCTATGTGAATCAATCTTAATTAAAAGCACTATTTGTTCCATAACTTTATATGTTATACTAAATTACTAGATTTTAATATGTGGTTTAAATTTAAAACTCACCTTTTGATTCGTAAAAGATTCACAAAATCATTGAATTATTGATCAAGCAATTCAAAGCATTAAATACGTAAATAAAGTCAACACATATGTGATGAAAGACCTTGAACTTTGAATAAAAGAAATGAAGGGGTCTCAATAGATTATATTGTGTGCCATAATGAAATACTTAGCAACTCATAATAGACGAAGAACAACAATAAATAATATTGTACATAACCTAGTTTTGAATTGAGATGTAGAAAAGTCAATGAATCTTGAGCCAAGTTTTTCTTCTTGTTCCAAATCTGATTCTAAACCAAGTTATTCTCCTCTGATTTTGCTCTCTAATTTTCAAGTTGTATTTTACATATCTCAGTGAGTACATGGAACTCTTCAAAAGTGCCCACATTCTTGTATTTATACTTCTATTCAAGTTTTTCCCAACTTTAAAGTTTTATGGCTTCAAAATAGGCTAAAAAAATGCGACCTAATTACACAGGCTGCACCTCGACGTCGTTAGAGTGGCGCTACGTCAAATTCCATGGTAGTGTCTCGACAATACAAGTCCGTTTCTATGCTTCAATAGTGGTGCAAGGTACCACATTTCAGCTTCTCTATCTCTTCTGGTGGCACCGAGGAGCCACTTCTCAATTATATGTCTCTCTTGACTTTTTTATGTATGATATTGGCTCTTTTGCCATTTTTTTCCTCTTTTCTCCTCGTTTTATGCCAATAGCCTTGTTTTCTCCACTTTTTCCATGATTTGCACCATCTTATCAAACCTATAAACCGTCTTACCAAACATTTCAACTGACCTATATATACTACTTGTAACCTAAAAAATTACATGGCATGTGTGATCCATACAAAGGCCCCACATTGGCAGACTTGGCATCGATCGATCGTGTTAATGGAAATAATCAACCGAATCAAGTAATGATACTATCTTGAGCTCGTGACTCTTTATGAACTGATGCCACCATGAGCGAATATTTCTAATGCAAATCCCTATAAACATCTTCAAGCATGAACAACGAAGAGAATGTGGAAAGCACATGGACTGGTGAATAAAACATGAGGGCTAAAAAGAATCGGTTCTAAGCTCACTAATTAGTGATTGCCACGTGGCATCAACATGAAGGACTTATTTACCCATGATGTCCAATTAGAAATCTATAAATAAGCGTAGTTGGGAATAAAGAAAGCTGGCACAAATTCATTAGCATCATCCTAAATAGCATTTTCTCCTCTTATTCCTATCCGAGCGTAAGATTAGAGAATGTGAGAGTTGAAAATCATGTTTAGGTGAGGGAAAATTGTTGATAAATATTTCATGGTCTATACTACTCACTTATTCATCACATTTACATATTTATAATATAATTGTTTATAAAAACTTTCTAACTAAATATCTGGAGTGAATTACCCAAATGGTCGTTGAACTTTGTAAAATGTTTCCACGAGGTCATTAAACTTAAAAGATCATCCAATTCATCACTGAACTTTGCAAAATATTTGAACGAGGTCAGTGAACTTTAAAATCACCTAATTTATCATTGAACTTTGTGGAAACCTTTTGCAAAGTTCAGTGAAGAATGGTGTGACTTTTAAAGTTCAGTGACCCCGTGAAAATCTTTTGTAAAGTTTAGTGATGAATTCAATGATTTTTAAAGTTCAGAGACCACGTGGAAATTTTTTACAAAGTTCAATGATCATTTGGGTAATTCACTCAAATATTTGTAATGCCCCAAAGTCTATTTCATTCTTTATAAAATAGATTTGAAGTGCTACAAAAAAAATTCTTCTTTATCTAATGAAGCAGAAAATTCACTTTCATTCAAAATTTGAGATTTGATCGATAAATCAATAATGATACCCAACAATTTAAGTGAAAAGTTTTCATATTAAATAAATTCTTGAAATACTACGATTTCAAACCATCAATTTAAATTTAACATAGAATGCCAAATGTTCGAACACTAAAAAAAAAAAAAAAAAAAAAAACAAAAAACAGGGAAAAAAATTAAAACAAAAAAATTATTACAAAAAAAAAATACTAAAACAACGTGAACAAAATTTAACATAAAGATGTACTTCAAATAAAATTGGCAATTGTCATTTCTAGATATTTTTACTTGACGACCTTATAAATATTACTTGGTCAATCTTCCACGTGTCCACACGCCAGTTCTAATCTAAGAAGTTATTGTAAGAATGATTACTTTGAAAACACTTAGTAAAAACACGTGCATATTCTTATTAACATGATAAAAATATAAAATGATATAACATACTAATATTTCTCATATTTAGAGAAAACTGGTTGAGATATCCAATAGCTTAAAGAATTTCTTAAAAATTCCTATATCCCATAGGATTTACATATTTGACCCAACAATTTGTCACGTAGGATTTAACATACAAATCGACTTGAAGGCATTAGAGTATTTCATGCCTGAGTCTATATAAACATCAAGAAAATAAGAATTTACAACTTGCACAAATTATTCTTACCTCAATTGACACTAAAGAAATTCTGAAATACGGCTTGTAAAATGATATTCCTTTCCAAAAAGTGTGAGTATGTGTAGATGTGTGAAATATCAATCTCTGCGCGGGTAAAGGAAAACTTCTCACCTCAGTACATATATTATATTCACTTTACACCCAGGACAAATAACTCTAGAGATTCAAACCTTTTTCGATGTTAATAAGATTTAATGAGGTTAACTACTATATCATTATCCTCAACTAATGAGCGTAATGGGTTTTGAATTATAAAATCTCAAATACTGTTTCATTTTCCGAGGTAACCGTATGAATCCATAAACCATGCATATTCTTTTTTTTTTTAATAAAGAAAATGTTTATTATATATTAATGAAATATTGGATAATAACATTTTTTTTTCGATTAGAATAACTCGGACATACTAGTGTAAATATGATTTTTCTTGAGCCTGTGTCACTTATTACCAACTACAAAATGAGTATAATATTTGATATATTTTATCAACTTCTATGATACTTAAATATTCTACCCAAACTAGATTTACGATAAATTCAAGAAAATATATACAAAAGAAATAAATCCTTCATGCAAACTTTCAGATTTCAATTTCAAGAACTTTGTGCTTTAACCCTTCAATTCTTCTATGATATTTTGTAAAGTCAAAACCAGCTACAACGTGTTCTAGCATCTTCTTTTAATTAAATTAAGAACCAAAATTTGGATTTGAATGATAAGGAGAAGAAATTTTTTTCTTTCTCTAAATTTGATCATTATGAAATAGTTAAGTTCGGATAAAAATGAATCATTTTACCCCTCTAATTGTTCTCACTAACTTACGTATTATTTTCTTCAACATTTCTTGAACCAATCGCATATATTGAAATTTAGACAATGCTATGTACCGAGTACAAATTTTAGCCTTTCAATAGAAAACACTTAGTAGCAACTCTACCCATTTTTCTATACAATGTTTTCCCTCGAATTTGAAAGAATCTAGAACGGTCTAATACCACTATATTTTTTAGGATTTACCGAGTTTACGTTCCAGATTACAAATTATTCGACCTTACAAATGGAATAAACTAACTAAAGCAACAAGTCACTTTAATTAGATATCTACGTGGTTAAACAAATAATTCATTATCCTATATTTGAATGCCGCAGTTATAATATTGTGGAAAGCAATAAATAACACAAGATATGATGACGGAAAAACCCTAACGTTGGTAAAACTCCGAGACCAAGCTAGTTATCTCCACTTTAGACAATTCAGAGCATACAATGACAAGCTTATCCTTGTACCCGTTAAAATCCACTGCCACAGCCTAAGGATCTACTGCTGTAAGCTTCCTACTATCGTAGATTCCTCTAGCCTCCTACTAACCTCTAAGTCTACCTCTTATAGCCCAGTTTGCTGTCTACTACAGCCTCCTGGTCTATACTGAATGTCTCTCTAAAGTGGACCACCAAGAATCCCCTGTTCTTGTGCTTGTAATTGTGCTTCAATCCACCTCTCTCAACCCCCCAATGAGAGAGTTCCTTCCTCAAAAGATTAAGACAAGTTTTTTGGATTATCAGACGTTTGATGTTTTCTCCAATATGTGGTTGTTGGATCTCAAAAATAAATAAAATGAATCAATGCTTTGGACATGCTCTTGGATCTTTAAAAAGATGATAAGAATATGTTTTCTAAGAAAGGCACAATGAACAACCACATCAAAATTCCTGCTAGGGCTTGAATATTTATATTTGAAGGTGTTTTGGTGGTATGGGCCGAGTAAGACACTTAAAAACATGAATTAGGAGTTTAACCGCATATTTTTGTCGCTCGTGTGAGGATCTAGCAAGAATTGAGCAAGAGCCATTTTGTTTTTTTAGCTCGAGCAAAAAGCCAATGAGAATCAAGGGATAGCTGAGCAGTCATTAGGGTTTTCACCATAACTTTCTCCCTTGATGTCTGATTGAGGTGATTCAACTTGTGTTTGAAAGATAACACAAAGGACTATATTTCTTCTAGAAATAGCCTTATCCAAATTCCAATGTTTTCTATGTAAAAAATTGTATTGAAAGTTGTGACCTAGAATTTGAAACATAACTTGTGCAGCTCTTTGATATCCTTTAGACGTCTGATTGCATTCTGATGATCATATGTGATCTTCTTGGATATCTTAGGCTCCTTCATTGACTCGAACACTAATTTACCTCATCTATTCAAAGTTGCAACTAAGTCTTTAACTTTTACAAGCAATCAATTTAGTCCCTTTTGTTCATAGAATTGCCAATTACAATATTGGACCTAACAGAATCAATGTTCTCTGCTCCACTCATTTTCATGCTATTAACTCATTAAGATATTTGAACAAATTAATCTGACTTATTTGTGATTCAAAAAACTATTAAACTCATGAAAAATATACAAAACGAGTCAATAATTTAGATGAAATACCCAGTGATAAAGTGAAATTTATTTCTTTATATGATCATGCTACATAATTAGCTCAAAATATTAGCCATTCAATAGACTTCAAATGTAGTAGTGTCATCTTTAACTATTAAACCAATAATGACAAATCGCAAACTCAAATAATGGATCGATCGACACCATAACCACTACAATAAATTTGAGTTTTGCCGACCCAAAAGTTGGTAGCTAAAAATTCAATATTGGTCAGTAAAGCTAATCCCAGACTACAAAATTTCGGTCGGTCATTGGTTGCCAAAAGCCAGCCAACAAAAATTTATCCCATCAGACAACAATTAGTTGAGAAAGACAGAATATTTTTCCTCACGAACATGTTGTTGGGGAGGAAAGATAAAGCTTTTACCTAACCATATTTTGGTTTGAAAAATGTCAAAAGAATATGGCTTGACAACAAGTAATGAATGGTGATTGTAAACATTAGTTGAACATAGTAGCTGGTCTGGGAAATCTCCGGTTGCCCACCAAGAATATTTTTAGTCGATAAATGTGATTTCTCCATTTGTCGACCAAGAAAGATAAATGCGATTTCTTTCTATTTTTTTTTTTAACCTGTACAACAATAAAAAAATACAAAATAGATTGAAAGTTCAACTGGAACTATACAAAAACATATGAATTAAAAGGCTCAAACATAATGGCACCAGCCAAAAATCTAAAATCAAGAAATGTCTGAATTAAATGCAGCGCAAAACAATAGTCAAACTCGAAAGCCTCTATCAAAGTACATGCAACGCAAAATAATATATTATACTATTACAACTCAAGTAAACACCCCAGTTATAAGAAATTGTGTGCACAGATTCCAAGTGTTGCTCATGTCTTCTGTCTCATTTCATCCTCAGAATCCATGACAAGCTGTAAGTTGCTCAAAAGACATGGAAGAGTACTCAAAGTTGTCATAGTTTTCAGAATTGAATACGACTTCTGGGACACATCTTCCTCTGTCCATTTAATAATGATTCGAAATGTGTCACCAGAATTTTTAACAGTTTCCGATGAAGACTTCTTCTCCACCACTCTCAAACTACTAGGTGATTTCAGGATGGTAAAAGATTTAGTGTGTTCATCATGTTCATTGTTATTTGCGTTATCTTCTGGAGAAGAAGCAAATTGTTCCTCTACTGCATCCCGTTTGGAATTAGAGGTCGAAACATGATACAAACTCAGCCACATCAGGGGGAATTAGTTCTTTTTAAGCTGCATAGGAGAATAGATGTTTCATAAATTTAATTTGACAACAAATGTGAGAAGCATATATCTCATCCTTTCTGCTAAAATAACCATAGAAGATTGATCATTAGAAAGACGAACAACACTAGAGCAATCCATAAAACATATATTGTAATATGGAAACTCTAGCATGCTAGAACGATTACCTTTGTTAGGTTTTATAGTTGTTGGCCGCCTGTGGACAAATATATTATTGTAAAAAACATTTTAAAAAGTTAAAGAGTCGAGTCGAAGGTTACATAGATGAGTTAGAAGTCACTGGATCATCTATAGAACAAAGGAAAAATTGCCAAATTTTTGCTAGCCTACTGCCAAGCTATTGTTCGACCGACCAAAATAGTAAGCTCATCGCTAGCCTGCAACCAGGCCATCACTCGAGAGAAGTACCATTGCTTGCTTGTCGCTGAGTTCTCGCTCGCACGACAATGTGTACTGAGAAACCCTATTCGGCATTTTTAAAGGATTTTAACAGCCCATACTATCCAAAATGTCCAAACTATGAATACCTGTGCCTCACTTCGAAAGTTGGTAGATTGAACATTGAGATACATTAGAGATTCCTTCCTGCACCTCACATAAATTGTTCAATCCATATTTGCTTGAGCCATACTTTTCAAAATCATAAAATCCACAAAAAAAAAAAAAAAAAAAAAAAAAAACACCAAAACACTTACTTCTATAGAATCCGTTAGAGTTCTGAAGATCAAGGAAGGTGATCCGAGTTTTGGTTGTTGGAGAATGAGGAGACATTGGAAGATTAACAGGAGATAGAAGAATTTAGAAAGCCGAAAGTTGGTGCAAGAGCACACAATTCAGGAGGGTTTTGGTGACAACGGCCAGGAGGTCAAAAAATACTAGAATTAATCGTGTCTGGCAATACTGTAAGGTGTTTCATTTATAGTGGATTCATATGGCTTGGGCCTGGAGTTTTTAATACCATGAGGGGTTTTCTTCGTCAACAATTCTCCCGTGTTATTCACTAATTGGGTTAACAATCAGAATAGGGAGAAACAAAAGTAGAATGTAAAACTATGGACTGTTTGAATTGATGTTTTAGGACTTTTGTTTAGGCTGTTAGGCTGAAGTTACTGGGAACCTGCTCCAGAAAAAGTTCTGCACAGTGAAGCAAATAAAGACCACAATCGAACAAGTTTTCCAGCTGTGAAAGTAGGAAAAACACAACAAAAAGACTAATATTAACAATAATGATCTGTATTATGTCCTTGTATAAGGAAAGGAGGAAGATGAGATAATTAAAATGATGAAAATATTCAGTAGCTGTAAATTATTTACAACCACCTTAGAACAATGCACAATCCGTATACCAATAAATTGACTGCAATAGGAAAAGTCAAAGAAAGCTATCTGTCTAGATCTTCAACCTTACTTCACGTTCATTCCTTTATTAATGAAGATCATTTTGTTTATATTGTAACTGTTGCGATAAATAAATTTCAGAAACTCAGAGTTCATCTTTTACTCATTTCCCCTTGATAGTCCATTGCTGCATAACAAACATTCATTACAGGTTCAAAACTGCAATACCATCCACCCTATAGAAAAAAAAAAATAAATATGGATTTTGGACCTAAAAATATTGTTGCAAAAACTGAGATTTTGTTATAAAAGTAATATAGCGATGACATTATGTTTGTTGCAGGTATTGTCGCACTATATGAGTCATCTAATGTGTTCTACGATGACTTTTGGCCATTCATTGCATTAACGAAATAGTGACACTTTTTGTTTGACGCGGAAAAATACGAATAGCAACACAATAAATGTAACCATAATGTCGTTGTAATGTATATTTGTCAAAAAAAATTAAAAGGGCGACAAATTAGTTTGCTGCAACTGATTTTCCAGTAAAGTTTTTACAAAAAATATGTTTGTTGTGAATGTTGAGCCCTGGAATGTATTCTCTGACAACTTTCAGCCATTTATGCTTTAACAAGATCGTAACACTATTTGTTTGACCAAAAAAATACGAAATAGCAATGCGATATTTGTAACCATAGTGTCGTCACAATGTATATATGTCATGAAAAAAATAAAAAGGTGACATGATTGTTTGTAGCGACGATTATTCCAATAAAGTTTTTACAAGAAAAATGTTTGCTGCAAATCTTCTTGGAAAGTTGTAATTTTCGCTACCTATTTTATTTTCCAACAACACATGCTCGTAGTAATATAATTTTAATAGCAAGTATTATTTGTCGCGAAATAAGTTTTCCAATATGTTTGATATGTCGCATAATATATTTTAATATATTCAACATTTGTAGTAAAATTTATTATGTAATAAATGGTGTTTGTAATTAAATTTATTTCACAAAACATAGAGTTATCGTGTCATCATTTGTGCAACGATGTATAGTTGTTACCTAATTTAGTTTGTGATTATTTATATATGTCACATATTTTATTTACAACGTATAAAAATATTATGCAAATTATTTAGTATCAATGAATATTTATTTATATGTCAAGTTCTACTCATAGTCAAATGTATTCCTCAATACAAAAAGTTGTCGCTTCAACGATTCATAACTATCACCTAATTTATTCTGTATTATTTATGCATGTCCGAAATTCTATTTAACATATAATTTTCAATTTATTTTGTCACAATAGAATTGTTAATATGGTACACATATATTTGAAAATGTAACTTACATCATTAAAAATAACTAGCGACTTTATGAAAAGAATGCTTCAGTGTAAAACTATTAACATATAAATAATATCAAAATAGATAAAAAAAAAATCATGTTATTGTCAACCAAATAAATATAGACCAATGTATTATTTACAAACTTAGTTACCTCCAAAACCGAAACAACTAGAAATAAAGTAAAATACTAGTAATTTTAAGGTCGAACTACTTATTGTTGTTCACCAAACTTGAAACTAGAAAATAGAACTAGAAATATGGAATAAATAGCAAAAAACTCACTTGACACCCAAATAACATTCTTAACTACATTAGTCAAATGTGTACATTTAGAAAGTAATGAAGTATAAGCTTCAGAAAAATATGTCAAATATCTCGTATTAACAAGGTAGATGATGAAAAACATCCAAGTAATTCAATCGACACAAGCTGTTCGTGACTACAAATTTATGGCAAAGTTTAAATGCAACGAGATTAATAGTCGTTAGATTGCTTAGGAAATAAATAGCCACAATACCTTCCCCTGCATTACATTACGCATTCTATAAAGAAGAATCAAGCTACAATTCCCAAACCAAGATTAGAAGACCTAGGCATCCAGGTCCACTTTTTCTTCTTGTGTGACTATCCATCAGTCCGAGAAATTAATATCACCATCCACTGGTATCGGGATGGATTGGTGTGGTTCCTCTACGCCTCAGTTGTATATGAAATAAATAATTAAATTATGACCCTCTTGCAAATTAGATTAATTTAAGTCTTTGTAAAAAAAGATAATAAATAAATATAATCAATCATTTGCCAACAACTCTCATACCAATGCTAAACATAAACTACATAAATTTTCCTCCACCTAACAAGAATGAAAAAATATATTAGAAGTAAGCTAGATCATTTTACAGTTAAATTGACTATTATTTCTAAACAGAAATAGCTAAAACTTGATTAAGATCAATAACGATCACAATAAGCAATCAAATATATCTCATTATTTAGTGACTCTAACCTTAAATGTCAATGAACTTATTATCAACTCTCGGTAGATGCATAGTCAGTACTCAAATCTACATGAGGAAGGAAAAAATGTAGAAAGTCATTAAAAATGAAACAGAAAACACATTACGCAAAAAAAAAAAAAAAAAAAAAAAAAAAAAAAAAAAAAAAAAAGAAAAAGACAAAAAAAAAATGCATATAAAGAATGTTTTACTTACCAATATCATTATCAGCATTATCATCTTTACCATTTATAGATTTCTCGACTTCATTGTAATATTTATTCCATGTATCATTTTCCTCTTCCGAAGTATCATATATAACATTATTCATATTTTTATTTATTGATTCCACTTCTATTTGTAGTGCTTCATTGTCAATAATATGTGGTTGAACATCTCCTCTTTAGCATACTTGAGTGTCAAGATCTTCTTGTTGTATTGGCAAGATAATATCTAGTGATTCATTTTCGTGAAATGCTACTTGCTCACTATGACCTTTTTCAGGAACATCCCATATGCCTCTATGTTGCACCTTTTATACTTCCCTTCATTGTGGATCATTCATATAAATCATTTTTTGTGCTTGGATGCCAATCTAAGACAGCTCTTTTCTGCTTTGGATTATTATCATACCGTTACACTGGAACAAAGTGACGCAATAGTAAAAACATATCTCAACTGAATAACATCACATAGTTCACCAAAAAACTTGATGTTCTCATTTTCCTGGTGCCATCACTCCACTAGTTTGTGTTGTACAACAATCGTCTCAATCTTTAACAAGGAATCATGCCCCATTGGAAAATATTCTAAAATTCGATTTACATGCTAATGCATACAATTCTTTGCTTACAACTGAATCTTTTAGATTATATAGTCTCGTTATCTGTACCAATAATAACATAATCAATATAACTTTGGATATAAATGTTATGTTGCATTAGTAAAGAACAATATGCATTATAACTTACATGTGAAGCAATTTGTTCCAATTTTTTATGATTTTGCCGTTGCAATAACTCCAAGTGCTCACTAAAAAAGGAAATGCAGTTAAATACTACAACACATTAGTAATTAACAGTAAATCAATTTAAAAGTTGAATAAGAACTTAGTCTAGATATTGTCTAACTTCGTTACAATTATTTAGGACATACCAATAAGCTCTATCAATTTCCTATTTCTAAAGTACTTTCGGTTCTGCATGACCTAATAGTCTAGTATTTCGAGAGAAGACTAACAAGCTTGTAGTTGGAATCCCACCATAATCATTGCGCTCAGGTCAATTAAATCTTGTTTCAATGTCATTGAGCAAAATTTCAAACACTCATAACAATATATGCTTCCGCAATTGACCATTTGGGTTGAGCTTTATTCTTAACATGACTCTTATATCGACCCAATATTTTGTCATCAAACATTACACGAAAATTTCCCTGTTTGGTATATGATTTAATCAATATTAACCATGTATTTCATGGTTTCCACAAATTTTCAACCACCCATTTCAAAAACTTTTATCTAGATCTGCTAAAAATCTAATTTTAACCTCCATCAAACAAGAGAAGTCAATGAACAAGATTATTTTAAATTCTATATGTATACAATATTAACAATTAACTTTCAGTTGCGTACATCTATCTAAATGCAATGGGACCTCCAAGTTTTGCTTCTTCATGTAGGTGAACAACTAAATGAACCATTACATCAAAAAATGTTGGTGGGAAAATTCATTCTAGTTTACATAAAATTGTAACAATCCCTTCTTCCAATTTCTCCAAATCATTTATGTTCAATTTCTTGAACATAATTGTTTAAAAAATCAATAGAGCTCTACAATTACACTATACACCTCCTTTAGCAAAAATTTTCAAATCCCAACTGTAAGAAGTTTTTGTAACAGCACATGGTTTTAAATGCAGTTATTTTCTAATCTTCATATCTTGCAAATCCAATCTAGCCTTATCCGTATCTTGTTCTTTCAAAATTCAACAATGTCCCAATAATATTATCGTACACGTTCTTTTCAATATGGATCACATCTAAATTGTGTCTTATGTTCAATTAAGACTAATATTCCTACTCAAAGAAAATGCTTTTTCTTGTCCAATTTAGCTCATCCGGAGTTTGTTTCCTTTTTCTATCTTTTTTACTTGGGCGCATTCCAGGCTGCCCACACCTCACAGCCTATAATTGCTTCAAAATATCGTCTCCTAATAACTTTTTTTGCGGCGACTGTAGTTTCCATATACCATCATGTAATTTACTTTTTCTCCAATCAGTAATCTTCAGATTTCTACTCCATTGCCTCAACCACTTCAGGTTCTGTGTCATTACCTCGACTGCAACTGCAACTTCAACCTCAACTTAATTCACCACATGCAACCACAATGACACATGAAGCCATTCTTAATTCTATTGGTAATAATTTATCTTTATATTTATGGTATAAAATCAGCCTAATGTATACATTCAATTGATAGAATATTATTTTCTATTTTTAGATTCTTATCATTTGAATATTTTATTTTACAGATTCTCATTCTTTGAAAAGAAGGGATGTGGTTCTACAAGAGGCAAGGGTACTGATGATATTGTCAATGCAGCCAAAAAATACGATTAGAGATTTCTAAAAAATTAGGAAGAGCTATTGGAAATCAGGAAGCATGTTCGACTAGTGAGTGTGGCTATATCATTCTATCCTTTGCCCCAATTCGCTACAAATGGTGGATCGACATATCAAAGGAAGAAAAAATAAATTATATGATCGAGTATTGGTAAGTAAAAAACAAATTCAGTTTTTACAAAATTTGGGTGATTAGTTATTAGTTTCCCATGTTTTTTATTTATATACACACTCATTTTCTTTTTCTTTTTAAGGAAAAATTCAAGCTTGATTTGACAGTTGAGCATATTCTTAATTGTGTGAACGATACTTTAGCAAGAAGATATCATGATTATAGATATAGACTCAAACAAAATGGAAAAACATTGGATGATGCAATAAAGAACTGGAACTGCCCAACTGATGTAAAGCAAGTTGATTGGGATTGGTTATGTCAATATTTGTCTATCCTTGAATTTTAGGTAACTTTTATTAAAAAATTTATACTTTTAAATATTAAAAATAACATAATATATATGCTATGTTAAAATAATTAATATAATTAAAAATAATAAATTATAATGAGGAGTTAATTATATTGATAAATGAATTAATTGCAGACGCTATCTACACGCATCTTAGCAAGTTGAAACTGCAGTAAATATAATCATTGTGGCGGATCAAAATCATTTGTTGCACATCTTGAAGAAAAACCTTTTCTTTTGATTTATGAAGAAAAATTACATTTATATAACATGATATGTATTATTTCAAACAGAGGTTAGTTACTAAAGACAACGCATAAGGAGAAATAGAACTTTATTATGAGACTCATTATAGTAAGAAGAAAGGTAGGTAAACGATAAAGCATGAATAAAATATGTAAGTACATTACCATTTAGTTATCTTTATTGATATTTTTTTTATATATTCAATTATTAATATATATTCCCTCCTCTCTCTTTACTTATATGTAGGAGAGGTTTTAGGAAAATCTAGAGGTTACATTAGAGGACTTGGACATGGTCCAAAACTTTTATCAAGCCACTCTGTTCATTTGACATCCGTTGATACTAAGTCAATAGCCCTTCGAGAGCAAATACAAAAGCAGCAAGAATTATTAGATATGCATGCTAGGCTTTGTCAATTTGAGACACTAATGCATAAGTTTGTGTTGAGTCAAGTTGGGACGTCTTCACAACAATATGATCCAGCAACAATGTTCAACATGCCACCACCTACTAGTAATATATGAATTATGATTTATTTATTTATTTGCCCTCAGGCTCAGTCCCACACTCTGACTTCAATGATGGGAACAACCTTCGCACTGTGGCACTCAATGATCAACCATTCTCCACCTTACTATATTTAGAAAAGTGGTTGATACACCCTTTTTTTGTAAGTTATTATGTGACTGAAAGTTTAATCATCTAATAATTATTTTGGAGATAAAAAAATTTCTAAAAATTCTATAAAGCATTTATTATAAAAAAAATTCTTTTGGAAAAAATAATAAAAAATTTTAAAAAATTTAGTGAGACAAAAAAACAGACACTTGTTACAAAAAAAAAAAAAAAAAAAAAAAAAAAAAGTTGCAAAAAAAGTTAAAACAAAATGTAAAAAGTGTTGCAAAATTTAATAAAAAAAAAGAGTGTTGCAAAATATAATAAAAGCAACGGATAAGTTACGTCGCAAAAACTTAACTACAATGTACATTTGAGGGCTTTTACAGCATTCATTACATGTTGCAATATCCTCGTACTCTATGACAACATTACATCGTGCAGTATATGGTGAGCGTTGCAAAAAATCTACTACAACATTTTTTGTCCATTGCATAAAACAAATTTTTTTCTTGTAACTATTTTTTTCTCGTACTATAGAATATTTTGCAACAAATATTTTTTATCGCAAAAAGTAGACCCTATTGTATCAAAAACAATTTGTTACAAGAAATAAAAGTTTGTTGCCACAAGTTTCCCACCAAAAATATTTTGGCGCCTTCCCTCCTATTTTTGGCGATTCATTATTTGTTGCAACTTTTGACATTTCACAATATTTTTTTATGTCTTCTTATATTTTTTTGGTACTTATTTTTTCCAAACAATCTTCATGACAAACTTTAAAAATCTATTGCGTTAAATCACTTACTGCGACAACTTTGTATTTCGCGAAATCACAATTTCTTTGTATTGCTTGCTGCTGGGAACAATAGAAAAGTAAATCTTGCATCAGACAAGTTTCAAGAATAAAAGATTAAAATTTCAACATACAATTATATGAACCACTCAAGGATTCAGATCTAGAGAGTTGCTTTAATGATAATACATTTACAAAATCTACTGATGTGAACCTGCATAGCAACGACGATTACGAAACCCATATGAGATTGAAATAAATTCCCAAGAATGTCAACAAGTCAAGGTTTTGGATTTAATTTAGAAGTGAGAAACCCACATGAGATTGAAATCAATTCCCAAGAACGTCAACAGGTCAAGGTTTTGGATTTAATTTACAAGCGATGAATCAAGCAACCAATAATTACGAAATTATCTACCTCTTGATTACACAGTTTATAAACCTTACCCGAGATTGTGAATGTCACAAGATATTCAGTTTTTTGATAAGTTCGATTTGTCCATTAAAGAACAAGAGATTTGAAGCATAAAGCCTTGAGCGAAAATTCTCAATTCAATTCATCATGAAAGTCTTCTTGTTACAATAAAAAATAAGAAAACTATTTATACTAACCCTAAAAATAGTGTTCAAGACGGAATATAACTTAAAAGATTACAAAAATATCAATTGGAATTCTAAAGTAACTAGGAAGTTTCAAAAAATTGAATATTGCATCAAAAAATTTAACCATGTGGTTGCATGGTTCTTCCTTGTGTAGTCGCATGGAAAAACTCAATCTGGCCTCTTAGTTCTCTGTAAGCCACCATGCAATCGCATGCCCTTTTAACTGCATGGCTTAAATTTAAACTCCTCTTTTTTCACGTGTTGGATTTCGTGAAGATTTTGGATTGTACTCATAGGCAAAAATTTGACACCTAAGCTAAAAGTTATGCATGTTTTAATTCACGCTACTCATTTTTTCATATATCTTCCAAAACATTGGATCCAATGCACCAAACACGATTTCACTTTCATGACCAACATATAAGTTGTTGTTTGGCTTGTTAAGTTCAACATTTTGTACTCCATAGCTCGAACAAATAATTTGCATGGCTTGTTAGCTCGAATTAAGCTCAAACCTTGGTTTTCGCCACCTCCCGTCAATCAACAAGTCCTTGGTAGTTTGGCGCCTATCCTAGATCATATCATCCTCTCTCTATTCAAAAGGTTTCAACCTCGAATCTAGACCCAAGTTGTAACCCTTGTCTCCAATCATGACATGCACATGGAATGGTCCGTCTCCTCTCGGATATAATTTGGACTTCTTCTGAATTTGTGTTCGCATCTTTTGAATGTAAACCCAATCTCCTTCACACGGATCAAAGTGCTCATGCTGCGATTGCTTATTTTTCCAAATTGGAAATGCTCTAGACACAATCTTTGTTGTTAATTCATAGTGCTTCCTCCATGTCTTACCCTGCCTGGGTACTTGTATCAATGACACTGCAGATGGATTTATGTTGCCCCTCAAATCATCTCTCTATCTCTCAACCCCTTGCATATGAACTCCCTTCAATGCCTTGAAATTCCTTCTTTTTTTTTTTCCTCAAGAATCACAATGTCAACCTCCGATAAATAAGATATTTCCAAACTATGGCACTGTTCGTTAGTTTCATCGACAAATCGTTGCTCAATGCCAGATTGTATGGTATTCCAATAGGCTTGTCTTCATGGACCAAGTCTTTGAAATCTTGTAAGAAACAATTAGCAAAGTTGGGGAGAGAATTGTTAGTTCTCATTAAATCTCCTTGATAAGAGTGTAAAATATAATATTTTCCCATCTTAATTATTGCATTTGTGTGATTATTTGATACCAAATTGCACTCATTACACTTACACTTTGATTCAGGCTACATTTTGGTAGAAAAGGTGAAATTTAGAAGAAAAGAGCGAAAAATGACCAAAATGGAAGAAAGTAAAAGTTTAGAGACCAAGTAGCAAACAATCTAAAGATGAGACGGCCAATGGAATGATGATCTGGGAAAGCCAGGAGTCCACTGGATGCAATTAGAAGTCAAAGAAGTTAAATATGACCATAAGATATTCACAAATCAAATTCCAACCACAATTTTTTTTCAAATTTTTAGCTAGAGATCGAAGTCCACTTTTGACCTAGTAAACTTCAGAATTTGGAAAAAGCTATTTCTAAATAAATTGTAGCCCTTTATGTTTGCTTTCCAACACAGTTTGAAATACCTTAATTGGACATCTTGAGAGAATGTTATAATCAAAATACTGAAAGTAGTCGTACAGAATATTCTAGCCAAAAATTTAGTTTCCTTATTCGGTTCAACATCATTTGGAAACAACTTGCCACATGATTTTAAACCCTAGACTAGATAGAACACGTCTCTTCTTCATCTCACATCAATTTTCTTTGGTTTTTGGCTCAAGATTTCCATGAAGAACTAAAACCCTTGGTGAAGCTTGGAAGGAACTCATTGGTTTTGGGGAAATCACATCAATTGTTCTTGTAATTTGGTATTTTTTTGTCAAACAGTTCTAGATTTTAGACTTTTTCCTTATGACTTGATTTTGAAATTGGTTTAATTTTTATTAGATCTTTCATAGATTCAATCATGTTTTTTTTATTGTTTGATCGAAATATTTATTGAGTTGCAATTTCATTCATGTTATTGGTGGGTCATTTATGATCTTATGCTTGAATTATATGGTTATTTTTGATCTTACTCCAATAACAATTGTAGGAATGTGATAGAAAGTCTAAATCTTAGAATTACAATTGGAACTAAAGTGATCTTTACTGTTAAATCTTTCGATTAGAGAGTTGGGATGAAAACCTGCAATTAAGTAATAATAGATGAATTGTTGGTGTTAATCGATCCAACCCAATTGAGGGAATTCCAATGCTTCACTAATTTCACATATTGATATTTAAATTTAATTCAGAATTGATAAACTAGTTTCACATAATTCCCAAAACTGCTAAAGTTCTGATCCTTTGAGCATTTTCCATCTCCTTGTGGAATCAATACCTCAAGGCTATACTACAATCACCGTGTTATACTTTGGACGTAATCAAATTTTGGAGCCGTTTCCGAGGAGACGGTACAAATACTTGAAGGATTCTCGAGCAAAAGGGTGACTTCGTCCCTTTTTACATTCTTTTAGTTTGTTTAGTTTATTTTGTTATTTCTCATTTAGTTTCATTTTTTGTGTGTTTTATGAACAGGTTTCGAGACGAGAGAGGGCGATTTATTGCGAGGCCTCAACCAATGTTTGAATCTCTTCCTAACCCTCTCTTTGATACTGAATCTATTGCCACGGACACCACATCACATAACACAATGTCTAATAGCTAGCATGGTGATGTGCCCTATAGGACCTTGCATGATTACCTTCATCCCACATGCACATCTATACCATCATGCATCATGTTTCCACCTAACATGCTACGTATGGACCTAAAATCGGGAATGATTCAACTTCTTCCCAATCTTCATGGTCTTGAAAGTGAAAATCCATACATGCATATTAGGGAGTTTGAGGAGGTGGTGGCAACCTTCCACAATCAACATGGTACATTGGATGCAGTCAGGGTAAAATTTTCCCATTTTCACTCAAGGAATGAGCAAAAAGCTGGCTGTATTCACTGCGACCACGTTCGTTTGGGACTTGGGCTGAAATGATCCAAGCATTGTTTGGCAAATACTTTCCCCATCATAAAACAACTGCATTAAAAAAATAAATTTCTTCTTTCGTCCAATAGGACAACGAAACTTTATATCAAGTATGAGAAAGATGCAAAGAATTACAAACCCTTTGCCCCCACCACGGTTATGAGAATTGGCATGTTGTGAGTTACTTTTATGAGGGATTATTACCTAGGGAGCGTCAGTTTGTGGAAATGATGTGTAATGGTGAATTCCTACAAAAAGATCCAGATGAGGCTTTAGAGTACTTAGATAACTTAGCCGAGAAAGCCCACACCTGGATTGGACTTAATGCCACTGAGAGTACTAATAGGTCACAACCTATCGAAAACACCACTAGCACAGGTATTTATCATCTTAGGGAGGAAGATGAGCTTAGAGCCAAGGTAGATGTCCTTACTAAAGAACTCAAAATCTTATGTGCTAGGGACTCAAAGCCTACATAGAATGCATCCCATGTTGAATATTTAGGATCGTGTGCGCTACCTATGTTGAGATGAGGGGACTTTATGAGGAA
The DNA here is from genome assembly GCF_002742605.1 of Olea europaea var. sylvestris. Lineage (NCBI taxonomy): Eukaryota > Viridiplantae > Streptophyta > Magnoliopsida > Lamiales > Oleaceae > Olea > Olea europaea. The sequence continues at coordinate 120,905 of NW_019236086.1, forward strand.
CACTGTAATGCTCTAGGCATATATCAAAAGCCCAATACTCCTTACTCTAAGACTTACAACCCAGGGTGGCGGAATCACCTCAACTTTAGCTGGAAGTCTGAAAACCAACAACCTGCCCAATCCAATAGAGCTTACATTGCATCTCCATATTAGCCTACATCCTCTAGGAACTCTTTAGAAGACACTTTACATATATTTATAGAGGCACAAAGTAAGACTAACCAAAAGTTTAAGACTATGATCACCCAAATTATTGAAGAAAATAAGGAAATAAAATCTCATATGTCCAAATTAACTAATGCCTTAGCTGTAGGAGAGCGGGAAAAATTTCCAAGGCAAGCTCAAATGAACCTAGGGGGCAACACATGGCACAAACTTCAGGGTCTAGAGAAAGCAATCATAGAGAAGTAAATGTCATAACCACTTGGTCTGGTAAGGTTATAGAACCAATTCTCAAACCTAAGGAAAATGAAAAGGTGCCTAGCAATTCAAAAGAGAGCACCCCAAGTGAGGAGATAGTGAAAAATCCATCTAGAATGCCTTTTCCTCAAGCTCTCAAGTCTACCTCAAAATCTGTCGGCCAACATAATGAAATCCTAGAGCATCTAAAACAAGTAAAACTCAATCTACCTCTCCTACATGTGATCTCCCAGGTTCCACATATGCTAAAGTCCTAAAAGACTTGTGCACTATAAAGAGAAAACACCATGTCAAGGAAACTACTTTCTTGACTGAACATGTAAGTGCTGTGATTGAGTAAAAGATCCCACTAAAGTATAAAGACTCTGGTTGTCCTACTGTCTCTTGCATCATCGGGAACCATGAGATTTCACAAGCCCTTCTTGATCTAGGGGCTAGTGTTAACATCATGCCGTATGATATTTACTTGTCTTTAGGGCTAGGAGAGATGAAACCTACATCAGTAAGTTTACAATTGGCTGATCAATCCACTATTAGGCCTAGAGGAGTAATTGAGGATGTGTTGGTACAAGTTGACAAATTTTACTACCCTGTTGACTTCTTGATTTTGGACCTAAAAGTTGATGTGAATGTTAACTCCAAAATTCTCATAATTCTTGGTAGACCTTTTCTTGCAACGGCTAATGCTCTTATCAATTACAGGAATGTTCTAATGAAACTATCATTTGGGAACATGACCCTGGACGTCAACATCTTTCACATCATGAAGCAGCCTGATAAGGATGACGAGTGTCATCAAACATTCATGATTGATGCACTCGTTCAGAAAGAAATTTTTGCAATTATTGACCCCAACCCTTTAAGCTCTTTTCTTTTAAATTCTGAAATTCTAGCAGGGTATGATGATGGGGAATATGCTAATATTTGTGTTCCCTTTCACGACTTGCAGGATTGTGGAACATCACCGACGATTATTTCCACTGAGCTTGGTACAATGCAAAGAGTGTTGACAACGCCGTGTTGGATATGGCCTAAAAAGAAACAAACATTGGGTCGAGTCAATGACAATAAGCAAAGGTCTTGTTTGGAAGGTAACCCAAGTGAAGTTCTTTTTCCTTCTTTTAACTTATTTCTACATTTGTTAGATTTATTTGCATCACATGCATTATTCACTGCATTCTAGTTTATTTTCATTTTCTGCATCACCTTTAAAATTGAAGACTTTCAGGCTTATTATACTTCAGCTCATGTGATTCACTTCAGCACTCAGATGACTTCTTCCCTTACCTTTATTTGGCAGACATGTTTTTTGCATTGAGGACAATGCATTGTTTAATTGGGGAGAGAGTTTAACTTAAATTTTTTGTGAATTGCATGATTTACATGGAATTTTGGTCTAAATTTTTCCTTAAGTCTCGATTTGCTACATGTTCATGTTCTTGAATGACAAAATATGCTATTAGGTGTTGATATTGTTCATGTGAGTCTAGATGTTGAGACACTTGTTGAATCATTTTGTGTACACAAGTTTTGTGGTAAGATAGTGGTTTAACACATGTAGCTAGAGAAGTTTCTTGCTGAAGTTTTCTTGTGGGAGAATTGGTGAGGATTGAGAGCTATACATACTAAAAATGGTAATAAGCATTCATTGGTTATGTGAATTGGGAACTCTTTTGAGTATAACATTACATAGTTTGTGGTAGGATGGTTGATTACTTGGGAAATGATGATAGTCAATTTAGAATTAAATTTTAACCTATCAAGCCAATTTTATTTCATGGTTATAACCCCTAGTAGCCACTTTGAGCCAATATGCACACATGTCTTACATTTTTCTTCATGCACCCGTGCTATCCCTTCCCTCTACATTGGAGTGAGACCTCTACATGTGTTTGCCCAACTTTTCACTTCCAAGTGCGTAGTAGGTGTTGGAGGTTTAATTGTGAAGAAAAGAAGCAAAGAGAGGACAAAAGTTGATAAGTTCTCAAGTGAAGTCATAAAAGTTAAAAGAAGAAGAAGGAAAGGTTATTCAAAAAAAAAAAATGAAAAAAAATGAAAAAAAGGAAAAAAAATATTTTTTTTTTTATTGATTTGGGGAGTTGAAAGTAATAAAGAATGTGTTGATGTAATCCATTGAGAAGCTTGATGCTACACTTGACTATGTACTTGGAAGTTTTTGAATCATTATATCTCTCTTTTCATATAGCTTAACTCAAACTGCATCACAACCCTTTACATTGACTGATTTGATCCCAAGTATGGTTGTGGTAAGAAGTGGATGAATTCTCATTTGGAAGTATGCCTATCACAAGATCAATGTTTGTTTGCTGCTTATTCATAAATATTTAAGCCTCCAAGTTATGAATGTATACCATTTCTCAGCTCCATAGATAGAAACCCGTACTAAACACTTTGATACCCGTGAATTATGGGGCTGAGCCTTCAGTTTGAGACATACTTATTGTTGCATGTATTAGGATTGGTGGTAAGATGGTCATAGCTTGACACACACTCACACATTTGGCATGTGTTTTCGATATCTTGATGATCATAACATTGTTAATTTCTTGTAGTGTTGAGTGTGAAAAGAACATGAACTGCGGTTAAGTTAAAACTTAATAATTTCACTTGTGTCACAATCTAATCATTCATTTGCTTATTCTGCATTAAATTGCTAGGGACTAGCAATAAACAAGTTGAGGGGGTGATAAGAGTGTAAAATACAATATTTTCCCATCTTAATTATTGTATTCGTGTGATTATTTGATTCCAAAATGCACTCATTATACTTATGCTTTGATTCAAGTTTCATTTTGGTAGAAAATGTGAAATTTAGAAGAAAAGAGAGAGAAATGACCAAAATGGAAGAAAGTGAAAGTTCAGGGACAAGTTGTAAACAATCTAAAGATAAGACGGCCGATGGAATGATGATTTGAGAAAGCTAGGAGTCCATTGGATGCAATTAGAAGTCAAAAGAAGTTAAATATGACCATAACATATTCACAACTCAAATTCCAACCGTATAAAGATTTTTCAAATTTTCAACCGGAGATTGAAGTCCACTTTTGACCTAGTAAACGTCAGAATTTGGATAAAGCTATTTCTAAAAAAAAAAATTGTATCCCTTTATGTTAGATTTCCAACACACTTTGAATTGCCTTAATTGGACATCAGGAGAGAAAGTTATGATGAAAATACTGAAAGTAATCGCACAGAATATTCTAGCTGAAAATTTAGTTTCCTTATTTGATTCAACCTCTTTTGGAAACAACTTGGCACACAATTTTAAGCCCTAGACCATATAGAACACTTTTCTTCTTCATCTTGCATCAATCTTTTTTTGGTTTTTGGCTCAAGATTTCCATGAAGAACTAAAACCCTTGGTGAAGCTTGGAAGGAACTCATTGGATTTGGGGAAATCACATCAATTGCTCATGTAATTTGGTTTTTATTGTCAAACAATTCTAGATTTTAGACTTTCTACTTATGAATTGATTTTGAAATTGGTTTAATTTTCATTAAATCTTTTATAGATTCAATCACGTTTTTTCTATTGTTTGATCGAAATATTTATTAAGTTGCAATTTCATTCATGTTATTGGTGGGTTATTTATGATCTTATGCTTGAAGTATATGGTTACTTTTGATCTTAGTCCAATAAAAATTGTGGAAATGTGTTAGAAAGTCTAAATCTTAGAATTACAATTGGAACTAAAGTGATCTTTACTGTCAAGCTTCACTAATTTCACATATTGATCCCGAAACTGCTATGCTTCTAATCCTTTGAGCATTTCCCACTCCCTATGGAATCGACACCCCAAGGCTATACTATAATCACTGCGTTATACTTTTGGCATAATCACTCCTTCAACTTCACTCTTCTTTTCATATAATTTCATTTCCGACTCTTCTTTTGTCACCGAAGACTCTCCTCCTTTTTCCTCTTGTAGCTCCATTTCTCCCTTCTCATTTTCACTCTCGACTTCCTTTTCACTCTCTTGTGGCTTTTCTCATTTTTTCTCACATTTAGCCACCACAATTTTCTCTCTTGTTCTCCTGTTCATTCATATAATCAATTTGAGGATTAACTTTGTCACAAAGCTTTAATAATTCTAACTTGAAATCCCAACCAGCCAACTCACTCGATGTACTACATGCATGCTTCACAATAGATTTTATTATCTTGCATCGGATAATCAACTTCATCACATTTTCTAGGCTTCTTTCTAAACCCCGCTTTCACGTTGATCCCTCTTATAATAATGATTAGGCGCATATCATTTTCTCATGATAGCCCTCAACTCATTCCAAGTTTCAAAGCGCCTCTCATAATTTTTCCGCTAGATGTTGCCAACTGATCCCACCAAGTTATACCATAATCCACAAATGTACTCACGTCTAAACTTTAACTTTCTCCCCTCGAAATAATTATGACACTTAAATAGCAATTCTACCTTTTCTTCCAATGTCAAATACGCCTTGGGGTCACTTCTTTTGAATGGAGGAATTGTCATTTTGATATTCCCCATACTCCTATCAACAACTTCTCCAAAAAGATTCCTATCTCTCTCTTCAAACCTACAACCTTTATTTTTCGTTCTCCATAATTCAACCTTAAATAATGCATTTTCATCACTGTCACTAGCATCTCCATGCATATCACGTATGTCAATCCTAAGCTCCAGTCTATCTTGCCTCCTCACATTGGATACTTCTACACATTGCCCCTTATGCAATTTAGAAAGTTTTGTATCAAGCCTATCCAACCTATCTCCCATATCTACTAAGAACCTTTTAAACCGCTGCATCATCTCCTCTGACATGTTGTTTTGAGTATTGCTTCCTACTTGAACTTGACTCTCTTTTTTACCACTTTTTTTTACTCTTTTTTTTACTATCTCTTTCTGACTCTTTTTTTAAAACTTTTTTTCACTCTTTTTTTTTGTGACTCTTTTGATCGAAAACTTGACTACAAATCCAGCAAAACAAATAGAAGTTGATTTGGATGCTAAATTAGCCCAAAAACAAATTTTGAAAATTTGACGGGATTTTAACGGATCAAAGACTCAACAACAATTGGAAAATATGAAGAACACAAAATGAAAACAAAAAAAAAAAATGAAAAACAAAGACTCAACTAAAACAAAAGGGATATAACCTTTATTTTGGAGCTCAAGCTCTGATACCAACTTATGTGAACCCACATAGCAACGACAGCTATGAAACCCACACAAGATTGAAATCAATTCCCTAGAATGCCAACAAGTCAAGGTTTTGGATTTAATTCACAAACGATGAATCAAGCAACTAATAATTAAGAAATTATCGATCTCTTGATTGCACGGTTTATAAACCTCACCCTAGATTGTGAGCGCCATAAGAAATTCAATTTCTTGATAAGCTCGATTTGTCCATTAAAGAACAAGGGATTTGAAACATTAAAACCTCGAAAGAAAATTCTCAATTCAATTCATCATAAAAGTCATCTTGTTGCAATGAAAAATAAGAAACCTATTTATACTTACCCAAAAAATAGTGTTCAAGACAAAATATAACTTAAAAGATTACAAAAATATCAATTGGAAAAAAATTCTAAAGTAACTAGGAAGTTTCCAAAAATTGAAAATTGCATCAATGTTAACCATGCAGTCGCGTGGAAGAACTCAATCTGGCCTCTTGGTTCTCAGTAAGCCACCATTCGATTGCATGACCTTTCAAGCTATGTGTCGCATAGCCTAAATTTCAACTCCTCTTTTTCTATGTGCAGAATTTCATGACTATTTCGGATTGTACTCATGGGTAAAAATCCGATACTTGAGGTGAAAGTTATGCCGATTTTAATCCACGCTACTCATTTCTCCATATATCTTTCAAAACTTTGAAGCCAATGCACTAAACATGATTTCGCCTTCATGACCAACATATAAGCTATTATTTGGCTTGTTAAGTTCAACATTTTGGACTCCATAGCTTGAACAAATAATTTGCATGGCTTGTTAGCTCGAATTAAGCTCAAACCTTGGTTTTGGCCACCTCCCGTCAATCAATTTGTCTTTGGTAGTTTGGCACCTATCCCGGATCATATCATCTGCTATAAGTGTTGTGACATCATTTGGATACTAAAAAAAAATGCTTTACTACACGACCCTGTAATCCAAATTAGCCCCGTTATATATAAAAGAACTATATGCTGTACTACAGTGCAACATATCATTAGCCGGTAACACAAATTATTTGCACTAGTGAAAAAACAAATAAATGCACTTGAAAGTTACAAAAAGTAAACATAAATGCAAAATTTCATCTGCTAACATAGTGGGCATCATAGTCCCCCAGACCTCATTAACCTAGTCGTTCAGGAATGAATAAAGAAGGGTTAAAATAAAATTCGGAAACACTTATCACCATCAATATCAACTCCAAGAAAGGTTTGGCAGCAAAACTATTTTTCTGTAGAAAAGAAGAATCAATATTTTATGGAAAATAAAAAAAGAGAGGAAGATTTGAGCCATGAAATGAATGAGAACAATTTAGATTTGAGTCTCAAAACTTTGCACATTCCTAATTCACAAACCACAGCAAAAAATTGTCAGAATTCAGTTAAAATTGGAGTCAAATTTGTTAAGTAAAAACCATGAAAAGTTGATCTTGTGTCAATTTTGGCCAAGTATTTGGATTTGTTCGGATGGTCAAATCACGAACATGAATTGTCTAATTTGTTCTACTTACCGAGTAGATGACCGTAGTATATTTGGAATCTCAAAACCAATTTTCAGATGAATAAGAAATTGTTGTCCAGAAGGAGAAGTATGTATTCTACCCATATAACGCAGCTGCTAGATTGGCAGCCTCGCGCACAGCGAGCAGCAATGCTACTGTTATGGGGGCTTGAGCGGTATATTGAGCGGAGAGCAAATAGCCCAAAAGGTTACTTTTTTTATGAAACAAGCTAAGTTTTGGGACGTGTTTCTCCAACAACAACCCCTCACCTTCTATAAATAGGACACCCTTGATGCAATAAAATCATTACATTTCAATTGCATAACCTACTTTGCATGAAAACACCAAAAAATATTGTTTTCATGCATCAGAAACCATATTTTGGTAGAGAGAAAATTCTATTTCGAGTGCACCTTTGCCATGGAGTTTGAAGTGCTTCTAGTGCAAGGAGAATCGGTTGTATATTGGGAGACAATTGCCAATCAACCATTAGCACTGTTGCTGGGCAAATTCATTTTAAAAACAAAGTGTTAAACACTTTCCTTGGAGTTTCATTTCTATCGTTGTTCCTCATTTCTATTTTTTGTTTAACAAGGTTCATACCTTGTTATTTTCTAGTAGAAAAGTTTCTATATTACTTACAAATGATATCCTCAAATCCCCGACAAATATTTCCACATAAGATTTCAAAAGTACCAACAGAAAAAATAGCGCCCGTTTCATGGGTATTTCCTGGGTCGAATAAGAAATTGCGGCCATTTTATTTAGAGATGCAAAGAGACAAGCGAAACAGAAAGGACATTCACTGGATGTTTGCAATAGTATGGATATAACAGCAAATAGATGCAGACAGGATAGAGAGACGGACAGCACAGGGAAAGAGATGTAGATAGAGGGGAGAGTCATTGAAAAATTTCTTACCCTAAACCTATTTTGGGACCAGTGACAGACGCAGACATTATGAGTTAGTGGGGTACAATAAAACTTGCAAAAAATACAGATTTACGTTTATACAAATACCGTTATGTTTGTCATCATTTTTATCTTCAACATCATTTTCCTCACTTTTATCTCGAATATTCATTTCATTAACATTGCGATCATTATATAAAAAAGAAAAAAAAACGCATATTTACGTTTAAATTATTTTCCCATCAAAATTAATTCAAGTGAAAAATACAAAAATTTCAACAATTCTGAATGTTAAATTATCAAATGCATTCTTGTTCAAACAAAGACAAAAATCGCAGCAAGAATCCATTACCATAAAATCACCAAAACAAGATAGAAATTGGAGCATTTAACTGGATCCCTAATTCCATTTCATAAGAAAATACAAAAGAAATCATAACTAAGAAATAATTTCTTGAAAAATGAGGCATATAACTTTTGATGAATGAATCTTTCACGTTTCTTAAAAAATTAAAAGTTCATTCAAAGTTTTCAGATTTTCAGGCCGGAGTTCTCCTGCTTCAAATCTGATTTCCCTTAAAAATAAAAATAAAAATAAAAATCTCAATTTTAAGTTGGTGAGTCAAGTGACCCATCAAGACCCACTGTGGGTCCGCCAGTGTTTGGAACTGAAAGACCCAATTAAATGTGGCACTCATTTCCCCGCCAAAATTTTTGGCCCAAACATATGGCTCCGGTTTGATTTAGTTTAAAAAGTAAATTAAAATTTAAGTTTAGTTAAAAATTATTTTTAACCACATATATTATGGGCTAAATAATTTTGGTCTCACATTCCTTCACCTTTGATAAAATCTAGAAAAAAAAATTAATTTTTATCTAAACCAAGAAGGTTATGATATTCACTAAATCCTTTTTTTAGTCAGGAAATCTTTAACGTTTAAGTTGATAAACTATTTTTCAGTCAGTAAATTAATTTCAGGAGCTATTTTTTGGTAAGTCAAGAGAAAACTTAATGCTAAGACGATTTTCTCTGGCTATTCTTATTGGATCGCGAAAACTATGATCTTAAAGATATGTTAGAATCATGGATGATTTTAGATTTTTACGTGGACCCGAATAGTTCCACAGAATTGCATAGAAGACATGGCTGGCTGGGAAGCTCATACAGGATTTCAAAGATTGATGTATATGGATGACGGGCTATATGGTGATTTTATGGAATATTGTTTTGATCCTACATTATTTTGTATTATACTTTTGGAGAATTTTAGATTGTGTGTGTGTGTATATATATATATAACTTTTGAAATAGTACAGTAAATATTTTTGTAATCTCAAATTAAAACATTATGCTGGGGATGCATCATATTCAAATGCTCATCAAAGTAAGTTCGAAATACTTTCATTTGAAACTTTCCTTTTCATTGGGCCCTTAACTCACCTACTATGCACTAGATAGAATTCTACACAATATCAATATCAACATCAATAATCAAATGGCTAATATGATATAGACTTAATCGAGTAGACCATCCTTCTGTGACCACTTGATGTACATCCCCTAACTGTCCCTATGATCAGTCAAGAAGCATCGCACTACGGCCCCCATAATTATAATATCACAAAGGCACAATCAAGTGGTCTGTCCTTTCGTGAGCACCAAAGGATGGACTACTTGCCCACTTTATCTAAAACAATGAAGTTCGCTGGAAATATGAACTTGCCAAGCACGTTCTCAACCACTCCTAGAGGGTGTTTAATAATTGGTCTTCCAGTTGAAGAAAGATTGTCGTACCTTTTAGCTTTTCCAGACCAAATTTCCAGTAAACAGAAATAGGCTTACTTTTATACTTGTTCCTCAATCACATAAACAATTCAAGTTAGAGATATTTCCAATTGAGCTGATCTTAGTTGTGTAACCACTTATTCAAACCGATCTATTGCACACTTAGGCTTATCCAAAATGCTTATAACTAATAATGTCAAAGCCAATACTAAGTTGATCGAATAATTAAATCATACATTTGACTAAATGCAGGTGAATGAAGTGTGCGATTAAAAATATTTTAATTCAATTTATGAATATACACAATACATCTTATTTATACTAGTGTATATTTCTGTAATCAAGAATAATGGAGCGATGAGATACCAGTAATTATGTGGAACTCTAAAAAGAAAGAACTGTTAAATAATCTAATGGTCATCAATGGCGTGTGATAATAGACCATCAAAAGGTCAAGTCGGTGCAATTTAGCGAATGTATGTAGAGAATGCTAGAAATCCAGAAACAGTGATTGAACGTACCATGAACTCTAAATGATTGTGGTATTTTATTGCACAATCTTGGTATTCGTCGTTAGATTATGGTAGTGATGATCTTTCACTATCTGCTGGTTGTTGAGGAACAATCTCTATTAAGTGAAATTATCCATATTCACCATTTTTATTTTTTTCGTTAGAATATCTTTGTTGTTTCCTTTTAGTTGACTAAGGAATCACCCATTTGACAATTTTTTATTTTATTTTACCAATGAATTATGTACTGAATTTATCAATGAAATTATTTCCTGAGTAAATCAATTGATGTTTTACTTTCTTCAATTAAAAATAAAAAAAGTATTAGCATTAATTGGTCATTGATAAAACTTGAAATTATGTTGGTAAGCAATTAAAATCTGTGCTAATGCATTACAATGAGAGGACTAACATTATTTTTTTATTTTTTTTCTTATTTAATGCGTTATGGGTCTAAAAGGCCAGCTAATTATGATATCCATATCCTTAAGACATTTTGACCCAGAAATAAGATATTCATCGACTCATTTCATATTATTTGCAAATACATCCATCTAGGTCAACTAATAATTATTTTAGTTAGTAAATGTTGCGTCACTATATTCTCAACCAATATTTTGTCCCAAAAATAAGTATTCACTGATCTTTTCATCTAGTTGACAAATATGTCTCGCCTATGCCGGCTAATAACTATTTTGGTCTGCAATATTGTTGCATCATAATCCCCACCAAAATTTTTGTCAATAAATGACATATTCACGGCTACTTTCATCTAGTCGGCAAATATATTTCATCTATGTTGACTAATAATTATTTTCATAGATAAATATTTTTGGCACAATAATCCCGCTAAAATTTTGGCCCAAAAATAAGATATTCAGTGACCATTTTGCATCTAGTCGGCAAATATGATTCATCTCACCCACTTTTGGCCCAAAAATAAGATTTTCACCGACCATTTTTTATCTAGTCAATTAATATATCTCATCTGTGCCAACACGAAAAAAAATTCTTTTGGTCAGAAAAAAATGGTCAGCCAAGACTATTTTCATTGACAATTTCAATTGGGTTGGTAAAAAAGTGGTCAGCAAAGATATGGCCGACTAAGAATCTTTAGTAGTCAATAAAAGAGTATTTTCAGTGACTAATCTTTGGTTGGTTAACAAAATATGGTTGGGAAAACTCTGGTTTCTTGAAGTGAACATTCAAGCATAAGGTGTCACTATATTTGTTGTGAACAATTTACTTAAGACCAGGATATAAGTTTATTACACTGTGCTTATCAATACAAGCATTCAACTTATATAATCGAAAGTGATGATAGACACTTTAATTCAATACTCAATATTAAATAAATACAATAATTTGTAACATCACAACTTATTTATAATAATATGTTAGTTTTTTACAGTAAAATACACTAAATGACACACAACCTAGAAAAAATGCATTGGTCAGTTTATTAGCGTTATCGCAATCTCGTAACCCAATTCCCATTCAATTTAGTGTTAAAAAGTTCAGCGTTGTATGGTAAAAAATATCCCTTGATTTACTATAAAAAAAAAATCAAAGAAAAATGACAAGGGTGTTGAAATGATGTGAGTACAAAGTCAATTAAAATAGGATAATTATATTACCACTACAAAATTTACTTACCACACCACAATTAGAATATATTTTGAATAAATATATTATAACAAATTTAGCACTATACTCCTAATTCAATAAAAACTAAAAGTGAAAAAGAAAATACAGTATTGTGGTGTAATCCATCTCAATATTACTCCTCATTTTTGTCATGCACTACTAAAAAATAGCTTTTCACCTACGAAAAATTACCAACGGATTGCATCTGTTGGTAATTAGAAATGGATTATCCGTTGCTAAAAGTAATTCACTTTCAACTAAAATAATCAGTAACAGATTTTCTGTTGGTAACAATGATATCATTTTACCAACGGATTTTCCGTGCCTAATGTAACCATTTAACATTTGGATCTTTCACCTACGGATATTCCGTAGGTGACGTACCAAATATTACCAACGGAAACAATCTGTTGGTAATTAGAAATGGATTATTCGTTGGTAAAAGTAATTCACTTTCAACTACGATATTTAGTAACGAATTTTCCATTGGTAATGATAATATTTCTTTACCAATGGATATTCTGTGCCTAATATGACTGTTTAACATTTGAATTTTTCACCTATGAATATTCCGTTGGTAATTAAAAATGGATTATCCATTGGTAAAAATAATTCAATTATCTCACATCGAAGGTTCACAAAAAAATCTTTGGAGTTGTTCTCTATAAATTTGTGGTCCAATAAGTGGTTAAACAATATTTTGGTTTTTCAATTCAATTGTTCAAAAGTTTTAAAAAAAAAATTATAATTATTAAATAAATAATAATAACAATAATAAAAAAAATAAGTAAATAATTTTTTTTTTTTGTTTTTTGTTTTTTTTACAATGCCTCACACCTATCCGATTATTTACAATATTGATTTTTACCAATTGTAATAGTAGACATTTACCAACGGAAAGTCGGTTGGTATTGGTTAAGATTTTTATCAACAGAAATTTTGTTGGTAAAAAATTCACACATTATCAATGGAATTTGCGTTGGTAAAATGTTTATTCTTTACCTACGGCACAATCTGTTGGTAACTTTCAGCGACCCTCAAATTAACAACAGATTTGTGGTTGCAAATATTCCGTTGGTAAAGAATAATAACAACGGATATCAAGGTTTTAGGAACAGAAAATCCGTGCCTGAAGCCATATTTTTTAGTAGTGATGTTATCTATCCATTCTGAATTTTTTGACAGACACAAACTTGATAGGAAGTCTCACACCAGACTTCATCTTCCTTTAATCAATAAGCTAAGAAAACTTAGTTATATTTCATATAGATAGATACTTATTTTACCGTCGGAAACATCTCTGTTACAAAATGGTTGTAATTTTTCTTTTTCCTTTTTATTTTGATTGTTTCTCAGTTGATTGAATTATAGTTTGTGGCCTTTGAGTTATTGGAGATATAGTGGCTTAAGGAAACTTCTTTTTTGTGTATCATTTCTGGGCAATGCTTAATTACATTATTGTTACGCGTAGTCAAACTAGTATTTATTGCTGATAAAGATTTCACTGCCTGGGTGTTTAAAAATGCAAAAGACATTGGGCAATGATTTAATTATTTGTAGAGACAGAATACAAAAGTTGTTGACGAAAAAGTTATGGTGTGGCTGTTGAGGAAAAATAAAGAAAAAACTGGGTTTGTGATTGTATTGGAACAATAAATTGTTTTATATGATAAATATATTAAAATCCCATTTATATAATTTTACTTAAGATTATTTAAGTAAATAAAAATATGCTTAAAATTGCGGTGTAACTAACAAAATTCGTAGTGGTGATATAATTACCCACTAAAATATTGTTAAGTTATCCTTTGTTTTTACATTTTTCTCATATCTTATTGTTATTTACTTTATTTTCCAAGTTTCTAAAAGCATTTTTGAACAATGTCGTATTCAAAATCCTTGTACAATTTTTTCCTAGTTACAAGAATTGTTTCGGTATTCTAGTTATAAAACTGCGTTTCATTATCCAAGACAAAAACCATAGTTCTAGTGAGAACAAAAATTCTAATTCATTTTAACCTATACACTCGCTTTCGATTTCAATTTGAAGCATCAGTACATAGAGGTGACCCAGACTTTTTGTGTTACGGTGTCAAAAATTAAAATTCTTCATATTGTTGTACTATTTTCATCCATAAAATTTTATTTATTATTATTATTATTTTTTTTTTTTGAAATGATGGGAGTTAGAGTTTTCTCACCTAGAATACCACTCGAGTGGAATCAGGCGCGTTATGGGTGCTTAAGGAGGCTCCAGCGGAACTCAGGCACTCCAAGGATGGTAGGCTTCGATAATTCTCGCCGAGTGTCTTCAATATACAAGCATGAAAATGTGCCCTTCAAATTCAGGGGCCTGGAGCTGTTATTCAATGGCATCAGATGCAGACTTCATAGCTGAGAAACAAATTTGGTGCTCGGTTGACCCCAATGGAAAAAATGAAGGTTTTCAGTTTTAACTGCAGCAATGGCAAATTTTTCAAGTGGAAGCATATGCGAAAGATATTGGCTGAATAATTTGGACTGGAATATGTAGAATTCGATGAAAATGAGCATATGTGAGCTGAACAAAAAGGATTCTGTTTTGGATGAAATTGTGAAGAAAAACAATCTTGTGGCTACTAAATTGTTGGAGGTTGCTACATTCTGGTTTGTTGATGTGATTTTTTGTTTTGGGTGTATGTTGGACAGTACGAATAAGAGCAAAGAATACGGTTTAGAAACACCAATTATTCACTCATTTTTGTGATTGATGAAAAAATAAAAATAAAAATAAAAATTTTTTGGGCACTACCCCATGTGGGTTGGCCAGTGTCAGCACGTGTAGTCAGGTGTTGATCAAGGACAAGACTAATTTTTTTTTTAAGTCGGAATAATATCTTAATAAATATATTTTTGACACATCAAAAATTGAAATGGCTAGGGGCTGGCATTGGCCCCAAATCCGCCGATGTGTGTGGTGGCGCAATATCTCATACTTAGATTAGAGAATTTAGGAAGGAAAAACCTCCGGCTGGGCGCAGAAGATATGTTGATCAATATTTTACAGTCAATGAATTGGCACCATTTGTGGGAACTGGAACAATGGTAACCATGAAGAAAATGCGTAAGAAAAGGTCGATCGAGAAAATCTTGATGAGAAACAAGAAGAACGTGACCGAAATGATGAAGGAGATCGGAAAAATTTATTGAGAAGAGGAATATTTTGGTGAAGTTGATGAAATCCACCATAAAATGATGGGAACCGCCATGGAAATAGTTACAGGAGACAGATCTTAAAAAAAAAAAAAAAAAAGGGCCTACAGTAAATAAAATATTGTTGCTGGAATCTACCTAGTGAAAGCCACATTCAATTTGGGACAGAGAATAGTAGGGTTGAATATAGTTCAATTAGGTTCTAAAGAGATTGAATTGAACTAGAATTTTTAAGTATTTAGTTAGTGAAATCGTTGGGTTCAAATTTAATTATGGAACAAACCGGTTCGATTCCATACAATAATTTATTGATTTAATATTACAACAACACTACATTAATCCAACTAATAACACTTTCAATCTTAACTCTTACAAAATAACATAGTCCAATCTAAAAATGTCCAAAAAAAAAAAATGAAAAAATGAAAAAAAAGTTATCTAGTAAGATCCATCACCACTGTATACAAATTACCAAAAGCTTCCTCTACTTCAAATCTACATAAAAAAAAAAAAAAGGAATATGGATTAGATGTCATAGAAATAAAATATTTTTAAGTATTGCTAGTACTCACTTACCATTTAAAATAATCATATATTGCTTGACTTGTCACACTAAGAAACTCTACAAAAAATAAAAGAAAAAGCACAATTAACAAATAAACAAAAACTCATCCAACTAATAAGATTTAGACCATGTTTGGATTTGATTAAAATCTGATTTTTTTCTAAGTTAAAGTCAAACAATCAATACTCACCATATTTTTCGTGGGTCTCATAACTTTTCAACCACACATTTCAAAAAATTCTATCACAATCTACTAAAAAATTTAATTTTAATTTCCACGAAAAATCCTCTGAATTTTTTTTTTATTATACGTTTCAATGTTCTCATAGAATTGCCGCTTCAATGCAAACTCTATCTCGGAAAACTCTCAAAAGTCTAGATTTTTCCCTTATCCAGTTTTTGTACAAATCGAACACTAAAATATTTTAGGAGTTAAAGAACCTCTAAATGGATCAAGAATGTCCCCTCCAATACTAAATGCTAACTCAAAAGCAACTGAAAATGCAGGAATGGCAAGTAAATCTCTTGGAACCTTAGAAAAAATTTGAATCTTGATTTATTGATCTTCCACCAATTTAAAATTTCAAAATTTCCATCAATAGCATCTTCAAATATCGTTGTACCTCATCTTTTCCTTAAAAATCCGTTTTTCTAGTTTTTCAATTTCTTATACCCAAAATCAAAACTACAATCATCCCAATCATCATCCTCTGAACCCTCCAACAAAGTGACTACATCATTTAAATAGCACCACTACCACTTCCATTTCCTCTTCCAGTTGCTCCATTATTTGAGCAATGCCATCCCTTGTATTAGTTATACAGAGCATAAAATAATTTTATGACCGCATTTTTTGTGGCTTCAAATGACTAAGTCATACAAGATACTAATACAATGTACAACAAACTCCAACTTATGCCTTGGGGCATAACTACTACAATTAGAATCTTGTTCATTTTATCAAAATTAGCCCAATACCTATCAAACTTTATCTTCATGCTATTTGCTATACTACTCAGCAAATAATCTTGCTTTTCACCCATTTTCTTCAAAATTTGCTCAATTTTACAATCTTTATGGAAGTAAATATTGGAAATAACACTCAATGAAGCACTAAACTTCAACATGACATCATAAAACGTTCATAGAAACTTGGAAAGTTTTCCAACTTTCTCCCAATAATAACTTGTAGGTGCCCCTCTCTTTCTTTTCTACCTTCATTCTCATCAAAACATATACAATAAAATCCATCCTCTTCCTCCATTCTTTCAGAGGTTTTTCAAAATTCAATGCACTATCTGAACAAAATCACATTAAGCACATAAGATAAACAAAGAGAAAGGGAAGCTCCAACATTTCCTAGCTTTAACTTCAACAATAGAAGTAAATTGGATTTTCGTGGATTTATAGCTACTTACTGTGCTATAATTGAGCATGAGAAATTATTAGAAAGGGATGAGATGAAGATTACCTTGATCAAAGTAGAGGAAATTGAATGAATAGGGCAGAAAAAACGTAAGATGAAGAGAGGCATAGCCACTTAGATTCGATTATTTGAGAATTGGCAAAGCGATTGAGAAAAACTTACGTTGCCCAATTTATATTCTTTGAAATTTGAATTACAAAGTTGGGCTTGGACTGAAAAAAGAAAAAAATGATATTTTGGGCTCAATTAATTAGTTGGCAAATTTATTTAGAAGAAAATTAAAATATTTTGGCTTATTTAATATAAAAATTAGAGAGATTTGGTTCTTATTTAATTTTTTAGTTATTAATCTAGAATCAAGAATCAAACCAAATTCGTCAATTTTAGTTTCCAATTCTAATACCTTTTTGTTTGTTTAACTTAAGAAAAATCATACTGAACTGCTTGGTTTGGTTTGGGTCACATTCTGTTCGGAAGCTTTGTGCAACCCTAGTGAATAACTTGAGTTTCATATTGGAGGAAATATGAGAGATGGCTCCAAATCAAACTAGAAAAAGAAGAGGCAATGGCTATGGTTTGGATCTCCAGTAATGGTCGAGGTCGTTGAAGCTTCCAACTTTAATTATTAAGGTTATCAACGCCACTGACTTTGGTGATTGCTTGTCAAGGCATTGTAACTTCAACAACCGGCATGCAGCTACCATAGCTAACCACATAACCTACTACAGCTAGGCTCCATTTCCAACTGCAATCTATTTGAGATAACCTCACCACTCTTCTTCCTTCAATTGTAGTTGTTGAGGGACTATACAAGCTCTAGATCCATCTCCAATCGGATACAAGGTCTATGTAACCCTGTAAACGTTCTCAAGATAGCTACAAGTATTTTCAACCTACTGTAATGTCTGGAGAAGCCATATCAGACTCTGCCAAAATCTGTCGTGGTAGCTGCTGGTGTTGACACGTTGAAGTATCTAAATATTTTACTGTTGCTCATGGCCCAACCTACTTTCTTGGACGGCCAAAAATGAGAGGTTTCACTTGGTAGCCCATTTGTCTACTTATTGGGCCTTTACTTGAACCCATGTGATATCATAATGTGACTTACCTTATTTGGCCTAACGTGGCTTAGTTATTGGGTCTTCTAACTTGCAAAAAAATGATCGTCACTCTTCTCTCTTTGTGAGTTTTAGGCATCTAGTTCTTCTACTTCTCTGTCTCTTTTCGGCTTCTACTTTTGTGGTGATTGTTATTGAGTTATTACCTACCTTTGTGGTCTTCTAAGTGAGTTATCTTTTTGCAAACAGAAAGTGGAAGCTTGGTTTTGTCTTGGGTCGATTGATTGTCGAATTGTGGTTTAGTTGGGTGAATAAACTGAGCTTAGACATGCCTTGGTGGTCAATACACGTTCAACATCTGGCATCAAAGCGTGGGTAATGAAATCTAGCAAAAATTCCAACCAAAATATTAGAGAAAGGGCCAGATCTGCAATTCTCAATTACTCCCAAACAATACCTTTGTTGGACAAACGGAGGTTGAACCCATAACCAGCAAGTTAAGGCACCCTTGTGAGGCGGTATTTTTCGACGATATTTTTTCTAGCAGAATACTTATTTTAACCTCATGAATGTGCTTATTTGTTTTGTTTAGTGTTTTAGATTACGTGAAATTTGATGATTTTGCCCCTAGACGTCAATCTACATTTGTGGCTAATTGAAACTGGTACATTTGTTGAACCTTTAGGGCGAATAGTTTCCTAAAGTAGCAAATTCACATATCTCCACTTTACAGAGTCAGATAGGTGTGTTCTGGTAAATTGGCTTAGCCCGTTTAATTTTCAGTATTAGCACGTCACCGTATGGGATTACAATAGGGCTGTGGTTACCATGAAAATGTAACATTGCTTGTGCTAGAAATTATGATTATTTTCTCTTAACTGTTTGATTGAGTACTTGTTTGTTGGTTAAATCAATGTTTTGTTCTTAGTGTTATAATTGCCATGAAACTTGTTATCTGTTAGACATATCTTTTGTTGCAATGTTATTTTCGCTACTTATTAATTTTGTTAGAATACGAAGACCTTACCCTTTCAAACATTTCCTTGATCTAAGACCATGAGTCTTAAGAAACTCTGAGAATTTAGAATGGAGTATATTGTCGGTGATCCTATGACTACTTTGTGTGGTTTGATTGTATTTTGTGCATTTTTTGCTGTATTGTGAAAATGACAAATCACAACTTTGGTTTGGGGATTTTTAATGGAAAAGCTAATTTTTTTCAATTTGGGAACAAAAAATGAAGGGTACTATGGTTCAACAAAAAGTTTCAAAAGCCATTGATGGCAATTTTCAAATTGATTTTTCAAAAGAAAAAAGGAAGATGTCGATGAACTTTATATCTCAATCATTTTACTCTTGTCTGAGACAACTTTGAGAAAGGTGGGTAAACTGAAAATCACCAAAAAACTTTAAAAAAAAATTGGAAGATCTATATTCGCTCAAATCTACACTGAACAAACTTTACCTGCGTGAACGTTTTTCAGCGTTAAATGGATCCTTCAAAGAATCTCGATGACAATTTAGATGTGTTTAACAAATTTGTGCAAGATATTGTTAACTGTGATTAGGATGTGTCTGGAACCTATAAGGCCATAATGTTGCTCAATTTTATTCTTAACTCATATAAGGAAGTTAGAAATGCCATTAAGTATAGTAGGGGCACCTTACGCTTGAAATTGTCGCAGATTTTGTTAGAAGTAAAGAAATGGAAATTAGAGCTAAAAAACATGATAAGAGAAGCAGTGAGTTATATATGATGCAGGGTAGAAACTCAATTTAGGCAAAACATTCATGATGGATACCAAAGTAGTGGCGAGTCAAGTAGTAATGGATGAAAGAAAAAGGACAAGGATAGATCTGGATCAAAATCTAGGACGACGACTAGAAAATGCTATGGCTGTGGGAACACAAGGCATTTTATTAAAGATTGTCATAAAGAGAAGGGTAAGCTAAAGGTTAAGGAGAGAGATGAGGTCAACATGTTATCTTTTGCTTCCGATATAGATGACGGTGAGGTCTATATGATTATAAGTCCCATTGCATATTCTACTGAACTGAAACTAACTGCTGATTTTCGCATGCATGAGTTGATACTTGATTCTGATGCCTCTTTTCATGTGACATCTAAAAAGAGTTGGTTTGAAAACGTGCATGAATATAATATTGGGCATGTTGGGCTGTGTGATAATTTTGCCTATATGATTGCTGGAATTGGTGACATTCATAAAAAGCTTGACATTGATTTTTGTGTACACTTTAAAGGATGTTAGTTATATTATTGAATTGTCAAGGAATTTGATTTCAGTAGGAAGACTTGAAAAAGTCGACTTTACAAGTAAAATTGGAAATGGAATGTTAAAAATGATTAAGAGTGCATTAGTTTCTATTAAGAGAACGAAGAAAAATGACATTTAAATCACTATTGGGAAAGTGATTAGAGGTTTAAACTCTTCTATCTCTTCTGCAAAAGTTGATCACACACATACATGGCATAATAGCCTTACACACGTAGGCATTAAGGGACTTAAGCATTTGGTAATGACCATCTGTCTGATTTCTCATTCTGTGATCATTGTATGCTTGGTAAGCATCTTAAAATATCATTCTCCACTAGTGTTCACGAAACTAAAGGTATGCTTGAATATGTGCATTCTGATTTGTGGAGTCCTGCTAGTAATCTCATATCAGGTAGGAATATATATTTCCTTTCTATTATTGATGACTATACTAAGAAAATGTGGGTCTATCTTCTAAAAGATAAATTTGACACTTTCCACAACTTTAATAACTGGAAGAGACATGTGGAAAACCAAAGTGGCAAAAGGATTAAAGTTTTAAGGACAGATAATGGCCTAGAGTTTTGTAACACTGAATTTGATAGTATGTGTAAAGAAAATGGAACAACGAGGCATAAGACTATTTTTTACACTCCCCAGCAAAACAGGGTAGCGAAAAGGATAAATAGGACCATACTTGACAAAGTACGTTGCATGATGTTAAGTTCGGTCTCCCAAAGTCGTTTTGGGTAAAGCTATTATGATTGTTTGTTATTTGATTGATTTGACTACATCTGCTGCTTTAAATGGTGATACCCCTTATGAAAGGTGGTCTAGTAAGTTGAGTGACTACTCTATACTTAGAACATTTGTCTATGCTACTTTTTCCAATCATAGTGAGGAAAAGCTTGAACCTAAAGCTAGAAAGTGTGTCTTTTTAGGATATCCTGAGGGTGTTAAAGGTTATAGGTTATGGGATAGAAACCAAAGGGGGTTAAGATCATCATGAGTAGAGATGTTACATTTAATGTGGGTGAGATGCCTTGCCTTAAGGGTGAACCTAAATTTGTGAGTGAAGATGAACATGTGAAGAGAGAGATCGATTTAAGGTGGAGTTAGGAAAGCTTAGCACATCTGTCTTTACTACTCCAAATGAGGTGGAAACCTGGGGTCAGGAACCCATGGTGGAGAATAGAGATGAGATAGCAATAGAAGAGCAACCTGAGGAAGAAAATCATTTAGCTAACTACAACCTAGTTAGGGATAGAAAGAGGAGACAAACGAGAGAACCTAGGAGGTTTGCATATGAATCTGAGTTAGCTTTCGTACATGCTAGTTACAAAGAACTAGTCGATCGCGAGCCAAAATCTTTTGAGGAGGCGATGAATAGTGAACAATCTAAAGAGTGGCTTAAGGCAATAAAAGAGGATATGAGTTCTCTAGAGAACAATCAGACTTGGGAGCTAGTACTTAAACCTAAGAATAAATCTATTGTTGATTGCAAATGGGTCTTTAAGGTTAAGAAAGGTACCAGTAGCTCAAAACCCTTAAGATTTAAGGCTAGGTTAGTGGCTAAGGGCTACGCACAGAAGGAAAATGTTGATTATAATGAGATTTTCTCACCAATTGTTAAGTACACTACTATTAGGGTCATGCTTGCATTGGTTGCACATTTTAACTGGGAACTTGAACAACTTAATGTAAAAACTGCTTTTTTACATGATGGGCTTGATAAACAAAACTTTATGAATCAACCAAAAGGTCTTTTATGGTTTGAAATAGTCACCTAGGTAGTGGTATAGAAAATTTTTATCTTTTGTACTCACTACAGGGTTCAGATTCCAAAGAAGTAAGTTTGATGACTGTTTGTATTTTCAACACAATGAGACTGATAATAATTATTTATTTTTGTTGCTCTATGTGGACGACATGCTTTTAATTGGCTTATCATTTAAGTGGATAAACAACATAAAAGCAAAGTTAAGTGGTGATTTTGACATAAAAGACCTACGTAAGGTTAAGAGAATTCTAGACATGGAAATTGAAAAAGATAGGTCGAATTCTACTTTGTTTTTGCATTAGTCTCCATATATTTTTAAGGTGTTGACACTACTAAAAAATGGCTTTTCACCTACGGAAAATTACCAACGGATTGCATCGTAATTAGAAACAGATTATTCGTTGACAAACGTAATTTACTTTCAACTACGATAATCAGCAGCAGATTTTTCGTTGGTAATAATGATATCCTTTTACCAATGGATATTTTGTGCCTAATGTAATCGTTTAACATTTGGATCTTTCACCTACAGATATTCCGTAGGTGACGTACCAAATATTACCAACGGAAACAATCCGTTAGCAAAAGTAATTTACTTTCAACTATGATAATCAGCAACGAATTTTCTATTGGTAATGATAATAACTCTTTACCAATGGATATTTTGTACCTAATATGACCGTTTGACATTTGAATCTTTCACCTACGGATATTTCGTTGACAATTAAAAACGGATTATCCGTTGGTAAAAGTAATTCAATTATCCTACATTGAAAGTTTACAACAAAGTCTTTGGAGTTGTCCTCTATAAATTTGTGGTCCAATAAGTGGTTAAACAATATTTTGGCTTTTCAATTCAATTGTTTAAAAGTTTTAAAAAATATATAATTATTAAATAAATAATAATAACAATGAAAAAATAAGTAAATAATTTTTTTTACCATGCCTCACACCTATACGCACTGCAAGAAAAAAGGCCTTTGGCAACATGTAAAAGGCAACATTCACCAATTGAATGTTGTTAAAAGGGGTCTATCGCAATGTTCAGTAAGTGTATGTTGCTATTGGATGACTAAATGGAGATTTCACAACGTTTTTTTAAGGGATGTTGCTAATACAACTTTTTGCAACGTGCAAAATCCGTTGTCATTTAATTTCTTTTTGCAACGTGCAAAGCGTGTTGCGTTTAGAGTTTTTGTAGCATGCATTGCACGTTGCTATTATTCGGTTTTAGCAACAAACAATGCGTGTTGCCATTTTGTTGTTTTAGCAACGCACGTTTGAATGTTGCCATTGAATTTTGGCAACATACATTGCGCGTTGTGCTTAGAGTTTTAGCAACGTGCATCGCGCATTGCCATTATTAGTTTTAGCGCGGTGAACGTTGAGAAAAAACTTAAGATAACTCGTGGTGAACGTTACGAAAAACCTTAAGACAACGCGCAATACACGTTGCGAAAAACCTTAAGACAACGCGCAATGCACGTTGCGAAAAACCTTAAAACAACACGCAGCACACGTTGTGAAAAACCTAAGACAACGTGCAATGGACGTTGCGAAAACCTTCCGCTCTATGACAACACCAAAGCCCACAACATACGCCTAAATGCTATAAAAGGTCAATGGCAACGTTTTTCGACTGTTGCAAATGGCAATTTTTTGTGTAGTGACGACTATTTACAACATTGATTTTTACTGATTATAATGGTAGACATTTACTAACGGAATGTCGGTTGGTATTGGCTAAGATTTTTACCAACGAAATTGTATTTGTTAAGATTTTTACCAACGAAAATTTTGTTGGTAAAATGTTTACTCTTTACCTACAGCACAATCCGTTGGTAACTATCAGGGACTTCAAGTTAACAACGGAATTGTGGTTGCAAATATTCCGTTGGTAAAGAGTAATAGCAACGGATATCAAGGTTTTAGGAACGGAAAATCCGTGCCTGAAGCCATATTTTTTAGTAGTGTGAAGAAATTTGGTATAAATGATTGCAAACTTGTCATATTGCCTCTAGCCAATTAATTTGTTTTATCTAAAGAACAAACTCCTTGCAATGAACATGAAGTAGAATACATGAGTAGAATTCCATATTCTAATATGATTGGTTTCATAATGTATTTGATGGTTTGCACTAGACTGAATTTAGGTTTTGCTGTTAGTACTATCCGCAGGTACATGTCTAATTCAGGCCCTGAACATTTGGAAGCTTTAAAGTGGCTATTAATATACTTGAAGGGTACTGGTAATGTAGGTTTAAAATTTAGTGCGAGTAAGGAAGGTGTGAAATTGAAGAGTTTTGTGGATGCTGGCTATTCAGGAGATAAGGATGGTAGGAAATTAACTTCCTTCTTTGTGTTTACCTTATCTAATTCTTTTGTTAGTTGGAAATCACAGTTACAACACATTGTTACACTATCCACAATTGAATTAGAATATATTGCTACCATTGAAGCAATTAAAGTGGCTCTATGGCGTAGAGGTCTACTTTATAAACTATGTGTCTTGAATGATTATGTGGTTGCGTATTCCGTCAGTCAATCCTCTACACATTTATGCAAAATTCCTATTTTTCATGAACGTATTAAACACATTGATGTTAGACTACATTTCATTAGAGACATTGTATCAAAAGATGAGGCAAGACTCGAAAAGTTTCACACGCAATACATCAGGTATGGGGATGAAAGTGCTAGCACTGGTAAAGTTTAGAAGCTGCAAGGATCTTCTAAACTTCGGTACAGGTAAATGATTTCTAATTTTATTGGTTCTTTGTTAGAGATGTCACTAACGAGAGATGTTTTTTCTTTGCAGTTCCTTTGACACCAAGGTCAAGGTTGTTAAGCAATTTGTTTTCAAATGATCTCCCAGGGCTATGATGTTATTCGATTTTAATTTTGCGTTTGCTTGGCCAAATAATTGAATGAAATTGTAATACTACAATCGAGACGACACGACCTAAAGGTTAATTGGGCCATTTGAAGCAACATAAATATTTTAGTGTTGCTCATGGTCCAACCCACTTTCTTGGATGGCAAAAAATGAGAGGTTTCACTTGGTAGCCCATTTGTCTCACTGCAAGAAAACTGAGTTTTGCTAACTCAAATATTGGTCGCTAAAAGTTGAATAATGGTCATCTAAATCAATTCCTGACTAGAAAACACTAGTTGGTAAATGTTTAATTCCCATGTCCCCCACCAAAAAAATTGCCCAAAAATAAGAAATTTACCGACCCTTTTTATCTAGTCGACAAATATATCTCGTCTAGGCCGACCAATAATTATTTTTGGTTGGTAAATGTTTACGCGCCATATCCTCTGCCAAAAAAATTTACACAAAAATAAGTTATTTACCGACTAGATGAAAGTAGTCTACAAATATAAATAGTTTAGGCCGACCAACAATTATCTGTGGTTGGTCAATATTATTTTTGGTGACTAGTTTTGGTGGGTCAATAAACAGCGGTCGGCAAAGAGGGTTTTTTATTGACTACGTTGTTGGGGTCGGGAAAAATGTGGTCGGCAAAAGAATTGGTCGACTAAGTCATTTTTTTTGGTCGGTAAAGAAGCATTTTCACCGACAATTTTTTTTTGTTGGTCGGGAAAGCCATATTTTCTTGTAGTGTCTACTTATTGGGCCTTTACTTGACCCATGTGATACCCTAATGTAACTTACCTTATTTGGGCTAAATTGGTTTAATTAGGGTCTTCTACCTTGCAAGAAAACGGTCCGCCTCTCTTCTCTCTCTGTGAGTTTTCAGCCTCTGCTTCTTCTTCTAATTTTCAGCCTCTTTTCGGTTTCTACCTTTGTGGTGATTTTCATTGAGTTATTACCTACCTTTGTAGTCTTCTAAGTGCGTTATCTCTTTGAAAACCAAAAGCGGAAGCTTGGTTTTGTCTTGGATCATTGGCTGTCGGATTGTGGTGTGGTTGGGTGAATAAACTGAGATTGGGCCTACCTTGGTGGTCAATACAGGTTCAACGCAACAGAATCTGGAGTGTATTTTCTGCACACATGTTAATCTCATATACGGTGAGAAGGATCAGAAATAATGTAGAAATAGAATTTTTCCATTAAATGCTGAATAATTCAAGTTTATTTGAAATTTCTTTTTCAAGTTCTTAATTCACTAAGATATTTGAACAATCAAATTCATCTCACTTATTTGTGGGTCAAAAACTGTTAAACTCAAGAAAAGTATGCATAACCTCCCAAGGAATTATTTAGATGAAATACCCGGTCATAAAGAGATATTATTTCTTAGTGTTGTCATGCTATAAATTACCTCAAAACATGATTCGTTCAATAGACTCCAATTGTACCAGTTTAACTATTAAAAACAATAATTATAAATTGCAAACTGGAATACTAAATTGATCAATACAATAACCTCCGAGTATGAGGTATCACTATATTGGTTGTGACCAATTTACTTGTGATCAAAATATGAATTATGCTACACTACGCTTCTCAGAGCAAGCAATTGTATAATCGAAAGTGATCATATACAATTTAATTCGTTTGCACAATATTAAATAAATGCAATAAATGCTAACATCACAGCTTATTTATAATAACGTGATATTAAAATATACTATACGGACACACAACATAAGAAGAAATTGAATTGGTGAATTTATTAGCGTCATAGCAAATTGGTTACCAATCCAATTTCTTTTTTTGCATTATTATTCTCAAATTTTCAACTTTGTGGAAATCTCTTAAATTATCCTCTGCTTTTACATTTTTCTCATAATTTACTTTTATTTTCTTTATTTTCCATGTTTCTGTAACCGTGTTTTTAAACCATGTCATATTCAAAATCCTTGTTTCATTTTCCTAGTTATAAGAATCGTTTTGATATTCGAGTTATAAAATTGTGTTTCATTTTCCATGACAAAAACCATAGTTCTAGTGATAACAGTAACTGTAATTCATTTTAAACCAGTACACTTGTTTTTTATTTCAATTGGAAGCATCAGTACATGTGCAGTCAAGGGTACATCCAGGACAAGACTAAAAATTTCTTAAGTCAGAATAATATCTTTTTTGTTTAGTCTTGGATTATTATTCAGTAATTAGTTTAGACACTTGAACGAATATAAAATGGAAGGGTGCCATATAAATGAAAATTCAAAATTGTGTCATTTTCATTTCTTCATTATACCATATGGTGTCTGTAGCACGAGTTGGCAGGGTCATTGAAATTAAATTGTTCCCCAAGAATCTGTTTAAAAATTAAAACTGAAACAAAGAACTTCTTTTCACACTGCTTCAAATGCTTTAGATTTACTTAGATATCAAATGTGCAGGATGAGAACAGTGAAGATGGGAGGATTCAAAAGTAAAATTACAAATGATGGAACCCGTAAATGCTGTGGCTATCATGAAACTTTTGAAAATCTCGTTCAAGAACATGGATTGTCTAGATGTTTTCTGGTTCTTGAGTGTCAAAAGCATACAAGAAATTCGTGAGCTTTGTATAGCATTGATAGAGGTATGAGATATTTTACATGTTGTCCAATCTTTCAATTCATGGCATTGTTTGATGTTATAGAAAATCAAAGAGATGCCCTGAAAATTTAGTGAACTTTCTTCTCATTCAAATTTTATAATTTGATGTTCATAGTTGATCTATAGTGGAAAACATATCAAAATTATATTCTTGATCGATGTTGTAGGCAACATTCGATGACGGTGATGAATTAATGCAAAAATGGTAAGTGTATTTTATGCACTTACCCAGGCTTCTATTCTAATTCAACTATATGCAAATTGAATATCTACTTTATTTGCCTATATTATGTTAATTGTATGAAAAATCCCAACTTCGTTATATTATATTCAAGCCAAGGCTTGAAAGATCCATTATACACATTATACAAGCCAATGGGGCCTCTTGAGACATAAAATTTATATTAATCTCAAGAAAGGAGAGTCCAAAAAGGAGAGAAAAATTTAAAAATCAATCAAAAAGCTAGAGTTTTAAGGTTTTCACAAGAAGAGCAGGGATTCTTGGTGCAACATCTTAACCATTTTCCCCTTTTTCTTAAATCTGGTGATGTATTTTAATTCCTTTCTCTTTTACTATCTTTCTATGATGTGTAATATAAGTAATTATTTAGGATGAACAAGTGTAGCCTTGATTTGAACTTTAGTATAATTTATAAAGTTTTAAATCTCTAATTGATGATGTAATTTTTCTACTTCTATTCTTAATGCTTTGAATTAATTGGTCACTAATTCAATAATTTGTTAGGAGTAATTATTCATTGAGGTGAGTTATTTGATTAGATCATGTAATATAAATTTGCAAAAGGGTAGAGATACGCTTCTATGGTTGTCATTGTCGTTAAATCAATTATTTGGTGATTAAATGCTCTTAACTATTGCTTATTCGAATTCATGTAAAGATATGATAGGTTGGCTTAATTAAG